>NW_023606305.1:0-80001 GCF_013339745.2 Dermacentor silvarum
TGACTTTCAGCCGAAAAAAGAAATCAAGCCCAGATGGAAGCGCTATCAACCCATCCTTCTGCGCATGGTCTTCTTGGACGATGACGTCTCAGCCAGGAACGGACCTAAATGGATGGTGGAGCAACGGTCTCTTCAGTAGGCACGGAGGCACGGCCAGGAGCAGTATTCTTCAGTTCCCACGCTTCTGCCTTTTACAGGTGTGTAAGCCATACTTTTTGTACGCTAAGAAAAATGATAATCGTTGTTTGGTCCTGCTTCCGTGCCCGGAAGTGCTTGCTGACATTGCCTGTGATTGTTTTTCGATGCTTTTTTTATTACTTCGTTCTGGTGATGTGGAAGCTAATCCTGGCCCTGACACGCGAACTAAAGCCCTGCTCGATATAGATTCATTGGCTGATGATCCCTCCGAAAAGATCAGTCATATTTACCCTCATTAAAGACCTCCACACGCGCTCAACGCATTCCGCAAAGGTGCAGAATGAGTTGGCAACTGTTGTTAAAGATATAAGGACGAGCCAAAAGAAAATCGAAGCTCAAGTCACATCAATCCAGAAGAGACTTGATGAACTTGAAACAAAAACGAAATCGATTGAGCTCCTAGAGCGTGCTGTTGATCACGTAAAGGACTCGGTCAAGTCGGTTGAAACCCTTCTTAGCGATTTAGAATCCCGTCTAAATGAGCAAGAGGACCGTTCCCGGCGCAACAACATAATTCTTCGAGGCATTCCAGATTCTCAAGAATCGTGGGAACAATGCGAGTCCAAGATAAGGGCCATCTTAACACGTGCTCTTGACGCCCTGTCAGACAACGCGATCGAACGCGCACATCGCTTAGGATATTATTCGCAAAACAAATGCCGCCGTATGATCGTCAAATTTTCTGATCTCAAATAAAAAAGTGCTTTCTGCAAGAGCAATACTGAAAGAGAAAAATATAAGCGTTAGCGAAGACTTTTGTGTAGCCCCACGTGAAGTGAGGCGAAAACTCTTCCAGTTTGCTAAAGGTCAACCTGACGCACCCGCCTACCAAGTGCGTTACAAAAAGGTAATTATAAATAAGAAATAATATGTCTACGACCCGATACGTCAATGTGTCAAAGAAAACGAGTCACGCAGAGCTGCAGACAATGCAGAGCATGCGCCTGGGTGCGCACTTGTTACCGGGCAGTCGACGTCCACTGCTCGTTCTGTGAGATAGGAACGCGACAGGATCAGCAAACGCAACCTATCGAATACCTCATTTCTTTTTACTAACATGCGAACCATTATCACAAAGGCGTGGCACTGGAATCGGCCATTGACACATGCGGACCTGACATTATCGCGTTAACCGAAACATGGCTTCATCCACAAGTCGGGGATTATGAATTATACACGAACTCGTGCGATTTTTCTGTTTACCACTGTGACCGTGATACACGCCAAGGTGGCGGTGTACTGCTGGCGATAAATAAAAGGTTACCTCCACATTGCAGTAAAATTACATCCAGTTTGGAGATTGTATGGGTAGTCGTAAAACTAGCGTATCAAAAAATAATTTTGGGTGTCTTCTATCGCCCCCCAAATTTCACTGCAACATTTGTGAGTGATTTTCACGATGCCATTCATAGTGTTTGCTCTCGTCACACCACAGCGCCAATTTTCTTGCTTGGTGCTTTTAATATGCCGAATATTATGTGGAAAAATGACCCCCCCCCCCCGGCACAGTATATCCCAACTCCCCTATGGCACAAGATCTCTTGAAATTGTGCAATACTTTTTCACTGACCCAGATTGTTAGGGAACCAATAAGAATAACCATGTCTGTTTGGCCTTGTTTTTACCACCCGACCCGATCTTATTTCCGATATAACATGCTTGCCAGGTATCAGTGATCATTGTCTACTTTCATTTAAAGTTTGCCTCGAGCAACCTAAACCGATTAAAAAGATCAAGACATTAAGAAATTATAACAAGGCTGACTTGCTCTCAATTAATAATGAACTCGCAGTATTCCTTGATGAATACTTGCGTGAATTGGAATGCCGTAATGTTCAGTCAAACTGGTGTATCTTTGTTAATAAAGTGACTGAATTAACAGACACATCCCTGTTTACACGATCACCTCTAATCTAAAAAACCATAGTATAATCGTCACCTAAAACGCTTGTCTAATCAAAAGAGCGCCTGTTTAAATCAGCTAAACTAAGCCGTAACAATTCTCGTTGATCAGCCTACAAACAGAGCACCGATGAGTACGCGTAGGCCCTAAAAGACGCCAAAGATAACTTCCTAAGCAGCACATTACCTTCTATGTTTCAAACTAACCCTAAACAATTTTGGCGCATGGGTAATTTTAAAGACGATAATAAAATAGCGCTGAGTGACCTTAATGGTGACGCTATACCGGCCAACCAGTCTCCCGGAGTACTAAATGAAGTTTTCGCAAAACATTTTTCGTTACCCAGCAATTCCACTCCGCCACACCTACGACCATATGACCATGATATAATGTTCCCTCTCATTATCAGCTATGATGGTGTCGCAAGCATCATTAGATCCCTAAAACGGTCCTCTGCGCCGGGTTGTGATCAGATTAATGTGATGTTCCTACAAAGCACAGTTTGCTACACATCAATCATCTTAACTAAAATTTTCCAGCAATCATTGCCACGATGGTATTCTTCCATCCGAGTGGAAGGTCGGGAAGGTAATTCCAATTCATAAATCAGGCAATAATCATTCCCCTCTAACTTCCAGACCAATTTCGCTCACAAGTATACCTTCTAAAATACTAGAGCATATCTTGGCTTCTCACCTAGCTACGTTCTTGGAATCGCATTCATTTTTCACACAATCGCAGCATGGATTTCGCTAATCATACTCGTGTGAAACTCAATTAACACTTTTTGTACACAAACTAAACACCATTCTTGAAAATAGGTCCTTGGGTGATTGCATTTTTCTTGACTTTTCGAAAGCCTTTACAAAGTGTGTCACAAACTGCTCATTATAAATTACGACTACTTAACCTCGATCCCTGCATTTGAATCTGGATTGAAAGTTTTCTTATTAACCGTTATACGTTTGTTTCAGCTAATGGCCCGAATTCTGAAGAATGCACAGTCCATTCTGGTGTACCGCAGGGCCCAGTCCTCGGCCCTCTTCTTTTCCTCATTTATATTAACGATTTACCATCTTGCATTTCCTCATCCGTTCATTTGTTTGCCGATGACTGCGTAATTTTCCGAGAAATAACAAGTCCAAACGACGCCGCTCTTCTTCAAGCTAACAATAACGCCGTCTTTGAGTGGTGTGACACCTGGATCATGGAACTAAACACCAAAAAAATGCAAATTCATGCGAGTGTCTAAAAAGATTACTAGTTTACCTACCTATTACTTAAATAATGTACTACTCGACAGCGTATCTTCATATAAGTACCTCGGAGTTCACATCAGTAGCAATCTAACATGGGATACTCACATCTCTCATGTTGTCTGCAACGCTAATCGCATGCTCGGATATCTTCGTCGTAACTTAGCAAAATCGCCTTCGTCTCTTAAAATAATGCTATATAAAACACTCATTCGTCCTAAGTTAGAATATGCCGCTTATGTTTGGGATCCGCATCATAATAATTTGGTACATTCGTTAGAAATGGTGCATAATAATTCGGTCCCTTTTATACTCTCTAATTACAATCGAATCTCGAGCATCGCGGTAGTGAAAGTTAACCTTAAACTACCTACGCTTGCTTCTCGGCGTGCGATGCTTCGCTTAAGCCTTTTTCACAAACTGTATCATCATCCTTACCCACGCGATTTACTAATACTTTCTCCCCATTACGTTTCGCACCGTCTGGATCATGCTCATAAGGTTGGCATTCCGTTGTGTAAAAGAGAATCATTGCTACAGTCATACATTCCATGCACATCAAATTATTGGCTTCCTAAATTGGTTGTAACAATCTCAGATCACGAAAAATTTGTGACTTCATTAACGAATGCATTATAACATCTTGTTGTATTTTGCCTCCTTATAGCAATTATTGTATAATTAGAAACACTGGACTGCTTCTTTTGTATTTATAGTATTTTTTGTAACATGTATTCTGCCTCTTCATAACTATTATCGCATAACTAGAAACATTGTGCTGCTTCTTGTAGTTAAAATTTTATTGTTTTTCTGTATTTTATACCACTCCCCTCTGTAATGTCTGTTGACCCTGAGGGTACCATAAATAAATAAATAAATAAATAAATAAATGGCAGTCAGTGAACGAAGATAGCAAGGAACGTACAAAAACAGCAGGCAAAAAGAAATGACAACATGAGGGCACCCTGCGCGGCACAGTGCTTCCGCGCTTCAAGCATAGAAGACTGCGCCACAGAAGGCGCCAGCGCCGCGTATTGTTATCAACGTATTATCGCAATTTAGCAATACCGCCACTGTCCCGCTGCCTATCTGTACACTTGCGGTGAGCCACTTGCCACGCCATTCTCGGGCGCGTCAAGGGCGTGCCCCCTCTTTCGAGCATTATCTTTGTATCCACCGTCGAATACGAACAGGGCACATGCGGTGCATTCTTGCACCTACACTTTTCCTCAATCAAATAATTTAAAATACAGCAAATAAAATAACGAACATTTCCTTTCTTAAGGTATCGTTTTTTCATTTTGAATGTTATAAATTTGTGATGACAAACGGGGATCGAAGGAATTATTAAATTTTGCACTTTTTTGCCGCGAATAGCGACAGTGAGGCGAAAGCTTACAAGCGGATAGATTCTAGAGGGTCGCACGCACGAGGGAGATAAAACGGTGAGCAGTCTCCACGCTGTAAAAACAAATGAGCCTGAATGGGGGTTATGGTTTATTACCTTTTAAAACTCCATCGGCCAATACATTTACTCCATCACCATGGAGTAAAAAAAACATAAAACCATGATTTTACCTCCTTCCCGAAATGACGGAGTAAAAAAACGGAATGACCGGATATCACTCCATTTACAAAATGGAGTTTATCAGTGCGAAAACCTCGTGCCTTGAAATGGATTGAAATTTTATTTCCTCCGTGCACTGTAAACACAACTTACAGCCGACATAGGTAAGAGATACGACGTGCAACCTTTTTAAACTCCTCGGCGCCAAATCTTATTTAGTCAGCGGGATCGTATTCAACATAAAAACATGAATTCATTCCCAACACTCGTAGATGTACTAAAATCAGTCTTAAAATGCAGTTTTCTCCGTCACGAGAAATCTCGTTTGTAAATGGAGCAAATTGAGGCTAGAGCGGCAGTCGCATGCTAGACACAGTCGGGTCCTTTACGGCTCTCCAATTTTTTCTTGTTTCGTGCACTTCAACTCGTGGATACTACTTTGGATAATCAGCGGCCATTTCTACAGCCTTTGGCGTCTTCATGGCAGCAACGACATCTCGATGTCTTCCTTAGAATGCCACCCACGACGGAGATTCCGACCACCTCGTGGACAATGGCATAAAGACGCGATTTTAGGCCTAATATCCATCGAATGCTCGAGGCCGGGCAGCCGCAATGTCATTCATGCACGCCCGACGAGCCTCGTCCAGCGGAGCCAACCTCGCATCAGTCACCTCAGGTGAAACGTGGTGAACGTGGTGAAACAATTTTTCGTGCGCGATGTAGATAGCTAGTGGTACTTGCATTCGGAGCTGTGGCGTTTACTTGTGCTCTAATGGACGCCTTGGTCTCAGCGTGCAAGAATAATATTGTTCGAGAATGGCGGGCGATGCTGCATGAACCAGGTGAGCCTGAAGGTTTTGGCCGTCGCGTTATGTGTTACACGTATCGAAGGAGGTGCCTCTAATGTGGCGCTACCGCTTTCTTTAGCAACTCGCTTCAAGCTGAGAATGCCATTAGAATAATACAATGTGGGCCGATATTATGATGAAAAAATAGCGTGTCTCTGCTTGGGTGTGAGTGCGGTCGGAAAGGGAGCGTGCGCACTTTGCCTGAGTGTGCGTGCGCGTCTGTGAGCGCGTGCGTTTTTACTATGTGTGTACGTCGCTGCTTTTTCGTGAAATCTTACGCATGAAAGCTTTCATGTGTGTCCGTGTGCATATAGTTTTGTTGCAGCAGCGCTTGCATACACTTGCTTGTGGGGTTTTGACATCGGTCAGCGCGCAGGCAGGCACAGACGCGCCACTAATTGCAAGGCGACGCGAAGCATGGGGACTGCAAGTAAGTTGGGGAGGCGAGAACAATCGTCGTCTCTCGTCACTCCGACACGCGTTTGGCAGGTTTTGTGCACACTGACCCCACCGGAATGCGGCTTGTCCATTTTCGCTAGCGTGCTTGCGTGTTCTCCCTCTCCCGGCGAGGAGGATACCATTCAGGCACCCTAAAAGTGGTATGGTCAATAGGCGCGATCGTTAACTTGCGCGTCGGTTTGCAATCAAATTTTCTGTACGTGTCGTTGGGGCGTGCTCACTTCTTGACTTCCGTCGTCAATGATTTAGGAAGACTCCAGCTCCATCCAATTTTGAAATACGGAATTATCTACGGACTTCTCACAATGCCACATATTGAGTAAAAACCATTTGCGAATGTGTGTAGGCGTCTGCCGTGTTTAGTTGTTTTTATTCCTTTTTTTGTAAATGCATTCATGTCTTGTTTAAATGTGGTTCCCCTTAGCTAAGGAGAGCGATAGTCTATATTGTTCACTCGAGTAATTAAATTGTTGTTACAGTTGGTTGCGTTTCGTTCTCTCATTGAATGTTGTCCGCATTTCCTTTTATCAGTACATCTGCAATGTTGTTGTTGTCATGCGCGTTTGTTTATTGAATGCGCGTTATGTTGGACTCTTGGTCTGCTGGTGTATGGTATATGCTTTGTATTATTGTTATTTGATATGTATCATTTCAAGCAACATGTTGTATTACGAGTAATTTTCCTTAAATGCGTGTTTCCCTTACGTTGCGTCTCGCGTGGGATGTTGTAATGCCTACAGATAATAAAATATATATACTTATACCGCTATCCGGAAAGCCATTTTAGTTCTCTTCATTAATGCTAACGTGCGCTGAAATGCTAACAAGAAATACATAGGCGAGAATTTACTCCTCTCAGGTATTCCATTCGCTAATGGTCTAACGTTATTAAAAATAACATCGTGCATACTTGAATCTTGTCCATGTCACACTCTCGCCTACGTGAAAGCGCAAATGCGGTCGTTTATTTGCGCTGAATTCGTGTTTCGATTTACGTATTGAACAGAGTTGACTAGCCGAGCAAGGGCACCTAATTGTGTATAAATGCTCTTACTATAATTCATTCTATATTAGTCTCCAGTGAAGTATTATAAATGCATTTGAAGTCTAGCTAGGAAGGTGGAAAACAAAATAAGCTACGGTAAAGGTTGTTACCGGCACAAAACATAGCATCTGCAGTACTTTATTAGTGTTAATAAGTTCGTAAGCCACGGCACGAAAGCTGCTGCTTCAATTCATTGCAGGAACAATACAAAAATGTAGCAGGATCTCAAGAAACTCTCTTCAGAAATGGATTAGTATTTACTCCATTTGCAACACCTAGAACACTTCCAGAAATTAAGTAATATTCACCTCCAATTTGAACACTTAAAGGCTCGCTCAAGAAATCAGTAATATTCTATCCAATTAGGATACCTAAAAACCCCTTCCAGAATGTAGTAATATTCACTCCGATTGGAACACTGTAACACTCCCGAGAGAAATGAAGTAATATTACTCTTTTTGAACACCAAAAAACTCTGTGAGAGATGGAGTTAATTAAAACTCCATATGAATGAAGTATATTAAACTCTCATTCGGGAATGCGCTAGGCACGAGGCATTTACCCGATCTGGATTATTTGTGCTTAGTGTGGTACGCAGAATTTGAGTGTTTGTTCACTCCAATGTGCTTGCCGATTGCCTCTGCTGGCTGACTAACAGCGATCGCAGATGAATATCGTAACGACCGCACAGCAGCCGAATTTTGGTGGGTGAGGACTCTTGTGTGCATTTAGGAATTAGGCTTCGAACGCAGGAAGGTTGTAACTGTATAGTAGCCGTGCTTATGATGAAAAAATGCCATCGCACTGGGTGTAGAAAAACGAGCGTTTTCTCGACGCTGACAGTGTTTGCGACACTGCGGCTCCAAACATCACCGATGACAGAGCAGCCTCTGAAAGACAGGTACCTGGTCGTTGGAAAAACACTACGCACTGCTCAGCATCGTCGTCCACCACGGCGCATCGACGCCTTGCAAGCAGCTAGAGTGACGTGTCGATACGTATATTCCTGTGCACTGCGTCGCAACAATGCAAGCAATGAACAGTGTTTTGGGGCCATGACAGCGAAGAAGATATGTGCATAAGCCGTGAAATTCGACGCTTTGTTTTTGATAGCGGTGCTCAGTACATCACCGATGACAGTGTGTGGTGCTTGGTTTATTTCGGCGGTCAGACTATTGATGCCTCTCAGTTTCCGCCCACTTCGCTGTTGCCGAAAAATAAGTTGGGCGTGGCCCAATCATGCTGGGCGCGCGCACAAGAGTTACATGCCTCGCGCGGGCGTGACCTATGGTTTTGATTGACAGACGATTCGTGCCAAAATCGTACATCGCGAAACCCCCCTCAAGTGAACTCGCGACCATGGCGGCGGCAGCAGCATCCTGTGTCATCGCATCCAGCGCCGCAATCGTCAATATGACCATCTGTACCCGTTCACCTACATGGCCGACGTGAAGTTGCGCGTCATTTTTGCCTTTCCAAAACGTCAGTGTGCTGCCTGTCTGACGAGTTAGGCGAAGGCCCTCGTCTGCGGAGACAGCGTGGCTGGCAAATTATGCTTTCCGAGCACACATGGTGTGACTAGGCTGCGGAGGAAAAGTTTCGTGCGATCGCTTCAGCTCTCTCCCGTCTTCAAGCGCTGTTCGTCCACCGTGCCCCAGCCCCAGCCAGGTCCGACGGCGTCGCCGGAGTACTGGGGCACCTGCGAGCACCTAGGGTTTCACCCGGATCAACCAACCTGCGAAAGGCGAAGGGTCACATTTGTAGGAGACTCAAATGACGCCTGGCTGCCTTCCGGTGCACAGTGCGGAAAGTAGTTTTCGCAGTTACACGGTACCGCTCCACTGCACGGGCAGAGAGGCGAAGGAAGTCACTTCGCCAACCACGGACCGCTTCGGCCTTCCGAACGACCACCTCTCCAGGCGGCAAATGATTGGCTCACGTACTGCCTGAGCAAAGCATAGACATATGACTGTTGAAAGGAGATGATCGGTGACTTGTTTCCTTTATCGGAGCATGTAATTGCCGACTGGAGGAACTACCCCCGTGAGGTCGCGGGGACGCTGCTGGCGCGACCTCCCTCGGTGGCCCCGGAAGATAGCGTAAATTGACGATGCCTCCTTCGCGGCGATCAAGTACAATCGATGCCGCCTATTAACGGGCGACAACGTTCCGCCGAGCCGCCAAAATTACGCGTGGTCTTCGCATGGTCTGCGCGACCAATGAGTGCTGCGACTTTTCAAGGTCGACCGACGAAGGCGGCGACGCTAGGCGCCATTACTGCAGCCAATGTTCAACCGGGGAACCATTATTCATACTGACGAATTGGCCACACAAACTGTCCCAATTTATGGATGCTAACGGGGCTAACCTCAATCTGCATTAGGAGACAGTTCATAGCTTGAACTTTATGGACTCCATCACGGGCGTTCACGCGCAAAAGAAAATAGTTATTGTCACAAGGAATGCGCCACCTCCTCATCAGTGGGTACAGGTAACTGCACCGTTGCTGTAGTTCCACCTGGGATGGTGGCAGTCAACAACCATGTGCGCTGCAAAGAGCCTTTCTTTGCGTTTTTGTTAAGCCACGGATATCTCGGGCTACCCAGTAAAAGACTCCCTTCCTGGTGTTGTTAGAAGCCATAGCTCGGCGCTAGCTAATGAGGTGCATCAAAATAAAAGAAAATAGAGCGTATTTTTCCGACCTTGTATGAGTGTTTTTCAGCATTCCTGAGTGCTTACAAGTAAGCGCGCGCAAACCACTTAGGCGCTAGCCGACGCTCACTCGTCTCGCAGCTGGGGGCATCTGCGTGTCCTCGATGCGCGCACGCACATCGAGGCACCCTACTCGCAGCCTTTTTTAGCGCGAGCAACGAGCGTCTGGTAAAAGCCCTGTGAAAACCAGGTCACACCCATCTGTTCTCGGAAATGGGGGCTCAGCATGTAGCGCGCCGCACCAATTCAATCCAGAGGAATAGAAGGAGCAACGGCCGTCTGTTGAAAGCCCGTGCAAAAACCAAGCGCTCAATATCGTGCTCGAAATGCTAGCGCAAGCACGTATCGAGCCGCGCCAATCTAATCCAGAGGAAAAAAAGAGGAGGGTGAGCGTCCCCTTTGGTATAACGCGAAGCGTATTAAACGACGAATTAGTCTAATACACATTCAGTGTACATCTTGTAAACTTTAAAATGCTTATAACCCACGTTAATGTGACCAATATTATTTTACGAAATGCATTTATTTTATAACTTGCTTGTGCCTGTAATGCACTCGGTGGAACGACAAACAAGTGAAAGAAGGCAGAACCATGCACCGGCCGTATGATCAGTGAGCCCCAGTTTGTCGACCGCCCATATAGCTACGCCCAAGGGATGATAGCCAGCCAGAGTGAATCTAGATAAACCAATAAAACTGGACGCGTGCCAACGGACAAACTTTGTCTTGTTACCATTAGTTCTTTCGTTGAGGGGCTTCGCCTGAGGGGCTTCGCCAGATCCCGAGTTTCGCCAAACTCGGCGCGTCCTGCATACACCCATGGCCTAGGCTGGTATGTTGCAGCAATGCGTTATGCTTTATTCTATACTAGTCTTATCCACCGCTCACGGCTGGCTGATCCCGTTGATAACGTGAGCGGACCGTCGCTCTGACCACTGACCAAGCGCGAAAAGCCCGAAAAGGCATTAGCATCGGAGAGGCATCACTACAAAATACCGCCGCTAGTTTGGCCGTTGCGAAATAGTGTGTTAAAAGAGAAAGAGCTTTTTTGTGCCGAGGCGCGCGTACGTTGAAAACTATGTTCGACGTTCGCCGGACTTGGGGCTGCGCTGTAACCATAGTGTGATCGCAAGAGGAGCGTCAATGCGAATGCGTGAAAGCGCAGAGTGGAAACTACGTTACCTGATCAGCCATTGGCCCAGGCTGTAGCAGGCGCATACAGCGAGCGCCACAAGCAAGGCCCAGCCATGATCCATCGTTGCTGTCACTTCCTACTTCAATCATGGCATTTGCGAGACGCGGGAACCACTTATAACTCCTCCGCTTAATTCCTTGGAGGGCGGGATTTGTCGTTTTTGCGAAGGGAAGATGGCCGTGTCGCAAGAGTCAAGGCCCGCCCCAGTTGACGTCCTTTATTCGAACAAAACGCAAGTTAACACGCCTGCTCTTCTCTGAGCCGGATGATTGATACGCCGTTTTAATCAAAAATGCAGCGCATGTAGAAGATTCCGAGCGTGCCAGCATTACAATAGAGAATTTTGTATAGCCTAAAACGCTTGCGTTCGCGTTAGCGTCCGAGGCAACGCTAAAGCTGAGTAACTATAGCATAGCGGAACGGAGTGAAACGCTCGCGCTGACGCAAACATATGCGGGCGCCTTCTAGATGTAAAAACACAAAGCCAAATTCAGTAAGCCAAATTCACACGAAATGTCTAGCTAATACAATGCCCAATCCGCAAGTGTTTCACATATTCAAGCGAATGAGTGAGCTTAGCAAATATAAGTCCCCGGAATAAAACTAAAGGTAGCGACATTCCTCCCCACCAGGGATCTGCTTCTCCTGGTCTCCTCGCCGCTCGCGCTTTCCCTCTACGCTCACCCGGGCAGTTTCGTCGTTCGCTCCGACGCACGCCAGCTTCGCCCATAGAGTTACGTGAAGTGAGAGATCAAAAATTGTTGTTGGGTGTTGGCGCATGGATGTCTACTGTATTTAGGGCTTGTTTACTGTGTGTGCTGTGCTAGGGGGCTGTGATGGAACGCTATGAAACTGGCAGAACCAGATGATGTTTGTGCTTTTTCGGCACCGTAAGTGCGCACTTGCCTCTCCGGGTTGGCTGCCTGCTTCCAGTTAGAAGCCTTTTGAGGCTAGTTTCGTGGATAAATTCCTTTAATATCTAGTTCCAGCACAAAAATGTGAGCTCATCTATACGTAATCTACATCATATTGATATACGTGCCGAGCTGTGATTGACTTTTGTCATCCACAACCAGTGTACCTGCAGGCAAGAACACTGTCGCGGCTTGCACAGATCAAGCCACTTCGCGAGTTATTTCTATTGCATTGATCACTCTTCATTTCGCTTTCTAACACACTTGCCCGGCGTTAAACGGCTGCGATTGCTTGACTTCTTGGAATCGGCGAAAAAAGAAAGAAATCGGCACACTATACAAACACGAGCGCAGACTATCAACCGGCATTTAACAAGACATTTTCAAAGTGTGCGACAAAATGCATGGGCGTTCCAGTTAACTTTTTTGAGGAAAACACTGTTTTATGCATTGAAGCACAAAGTTAACTAAAACGCCCATGCATTTCGTCGGACACATTGAAAATTATTATCTCGAAACTGGTTCAGTCCTTAGAATTCGTTTCAAGTAGATACGCCTTGCGAACTCAGCGGCTATAATGCGTAGATTGAAAGATGTGCCGTAAAATCATTTCAAAAGTTAATTAACGTAATTATGTTAATTAATCAATTAGGCGTTTCGATTTCTCATGGAAGTAACGGCCGCCTCGTCGAGTAGTTTAAATCAAGGATAAAAATTCTGCTATCTGCCACAGGCAATTTAAAAAAAATTTGGGGCCGCTAAAATGAAGCACCCTGTATAGCACGCACAGCCACCACGTTTTAATCACGCGGAGTCGAGCATAGAGCGGAACAATGAATGCATGCTGCTCACCGCTTCAACGTAATTTCAACGTGCCCAAACTTACGAATTCTCATCAACGCGTACACGACAGTGCGCGACCCCGTTCAAAATCCCAACGTATACCTTTCCAGCTATAAAGCCTAATTCACAATAGTGAAAATTATTTATACTAGTCAAGAGCTGCCTGTCCTCGCAAAAAATATTTGCAGCGCCTAAAATGCATGGACTGACAAAGCTACGCACTCTTAGTAGTACAATAACGCGCGCTACGTTTTTAGCACTATGTATGACAGCAAACAGCCTACACACTCCATAGATTCATACACTTGTTGACGCATAGGTGCTTGTTGACGGTAGTGCAACCAGGAGAAAATATCTGAACAAGAACTGAGAAAGCAAGCCTCGCATGAGTCTACCCATGACTATAGGATTAACCACGCCTGAGTTCCGTAGCCCGTGATCACAGAAAAAAGCTCTGTTCGTGCACTTTTCACCTTGAGCATACTTAAAAGCAATAACATAAAACGAGCAGTAACAGAGTTCCTCAATGACGCGGGTATCCAGGAAATTTACCCAAAACAAATCCATAATCAAAAGACCTTGCGAATGCCTCGCCGCAGCAACTCGACGGCCAACAGTTATGGCGGTGACTACACCGAGACGCGTAAAAAAGAAAGAAATATAGAGAAAATGGCGCGAGACATACCACGTGACGGCGCTCAACAAGCTCCGAGACGCACACCTTCTCGCCGGCCTCTTCTCATGCTCCTCGTCGCAGCTGCGGCGGTAAGATAAAATAATTTCGCTACCTTTACTTTTATTCAGGGAGCTTAGCGAAATACAGGCTTCGGCGACATCTCGACACGGCTACAGCAAACATGAGCAACTCTCTCGTTAAGCCTACTGCGCCGCTTATTGAGAACCTATCTTGAAAACAGCGCCCATTTGTCACCAGTACGCCACTGTGGAAGCATCATCATACAAATCTAAAGCAAATACGAGCATTAGTGGGGAACGAACGAGGCGAAAAGCGCAGGCCGACAGCTCGATATACCCGATGCGGGCGGCTCGAAGTGACGCCATGTTGCCCTACGTAAAGCTCCCCTTGCGTGCGTTAGAGTTGAACGCTAAATCCCGAAAATAGCGTACGTACGCAAGAGCTCCAGCCGTTTACGTACCGCGCATGCGCAGTTGAGATCACGCAACGCTAACGCCAACTCTTTGCCTTTGCTGCTATACGCCATACTAAAGCTGTCTAATATCGCGTGCGTCAGTAACGCCTATACACGGCAACTCTTTTGTTGAAAATGAAGCAGACAACGCGCAATGCTTTAGGCTGTTGTGTTGACGCACAGTGCTGCTAAAAAAGAAAAAAAAACATGGCCGTTGCAGATTCCAAAACACTCAACTGGCACAACATTGCGTTGCACTGGGAATACTTCCAACAGTCTTTACCAGGTTCCTGACTCTCGGAACGATCACTCGATGTGGGAAATCCTGTTTGTACGTCTCTATGAAAAGCAATAGTATGAGCCTTTCACTCAAGTAAAGCAAGTACAGCATGGTGTCAGAAGTCACCGAGCGAAAGCTCTGTCGTCATGCAACGCATTTCTAGTACGGCTCCGACACAAGAAAAGAAAAAAACAGGAGCCTCTCGCCGTAGGGTGGGAATTCTAGCTGTCGGAGGCATGCCGGGTACTCGGGACAAGAATCACATGTAGCAGGTGTTGGAGCGTTTCCGAACGAATAGGAGGAGGAAAAGAAAGAAGGCATGGAGGTCAACAAGACGCGCGTCAGGCTTGATACCCTACGTAAAGAAAGGAGAGTCTACTGATCTTGAAAATGGTGCCTATTGATAACTAATCTGGAAAATGCATATCCAAGTGATGAGACGTATCAGCTTTTGCATATAATGAAGCGATTTTGCATCAAATTCGGGAGCTGAGCTTTTGCTCACGCAGATTTGTTGACGGAGACGAAAAATGCGCGGAACCCTAGCAATAGACAGCTTCGCTGAAATACTTTGGAATCCGAAGCATCACACTCATGTACCAACGGTGAGATGTTGGCGCGAAATTCAAAAAAGGAACTTTGACCTTGATTTTCTCTACTAGTAATCAAGCTATGGTGAAATTAGCGAAAATAAGTTTTCAAAGATTTGTTTATTAGTGTAATAAGATTTAGAGTTTATTTAGTGCCCTTTAATCTTCACAGTTTGAACAAGAAAGTAAAGACCAGTGTACTGTCATTCCTCTTTGTTTTTGTGCTGTTTGCGGCCTCTGCGCTTTCCCCAACTTCTCCGAGTGTTCCCAGTTATTCCTTTTTTCTATCTTGCGGCGTTTGTATCGACATATAACTCTATGAAATGCACTAAATGGTTGGAATTTTCGTTTTCATGAATGATGGCCCGAGCTGAAAGGTCTCCACAATAAACGCTTGTTCCAAGAAGTGTATTAGTTCTTCACAGATAACCTTGCGGCAGCCAGTAGCACCTCGAGCTTCGTTTACACAAACACGACACTGCTGGGGTGAGTCTTGTGGAGGTGAAATTCAGTCGTTGAATTCATTTTTAAACACCTACGGGTTAGATACTCCAAAATAACTTATTTTTTGAGCATATTGGTGCTCAGGGTTACCATACGCATTGTTCTTGGTGCACAGTAGAATAACATTAAGCAGGCGAATAAAAAGGAGAGAAAGGTATCTCTTGTTCATGTTCCCCTGCTTTTCTCCTAATAGTCGGCGCCAGGAACAATATGTATAGCAAACCTTCGGGTCACGCAGGGGGGACGTCTGGGAAGGCATGACTTATATTAAGAACTCAAATGGTAGTGATATATGCCATGAAATATGCACACTTTGTAGATACAACTTTGAATAAACAGATCCAGAATAATCAGCGTTTTCTTTTTTTATCAGGGAAACATTCGGCAAACGGGAGTGCTTCCCAAATGCTCGGGGGACGATTCTAAATCAATTTTAGTGTTATAGTGTTAAATAGTAGTATCTAGATTCCCAGAAGGAAGAGGCATATTGATTTTGGGTCAGGAAAGGCGTTTACACAAGTGCAGATTTAACGACGTGGGTGCAATAGAACATATGCTGTTAAAGTTTCTTCATCTAAATGGCTAACATTGCTGCACAACATGCGTGCTGATGAGTCAAGATTATCGGCCACCAGTTGTAGGACTGTCCCCAGTGCGTGTGTGCGTGCGCGAAATGCCCTCCGTCCCCTCTCCTCCTCCATTCTCTGCGCCATTGTCTGAGCCGGTAGCTTTGATATTTGATGTGCTTAAACTTACATCGAGCTACACCGTGAGACACCCGATCTCCGGGCATCGGATGAGCCGGGGAGTAGAGGTTTTTTCACAGTACACTATACTAACATAGCTATGCTAAGAGCAAAAAAGACAAAATAGGGTCGGGCGATCAGTAGCACGACCTGGGAAGGCATGACTTGGCTTTCATGTCGTGGCGTCGACATGAAAGAAGCACGGGTAGATGACATGCTCCAGTGTGTTCACGGCCATGGCTTCTTGATTAACTATCGCGCGGGCACAGCTTTCGACCTGCTTCACGTTCTCACGCTAAGCTTTACTGCCATTTTCTTTTTCCTGCGAGATAAGTTCTTGTTTGTGCTTACATTAGAAGTTCACTTCCATAGGTTGACTTAAGACCTCTCGGAGAAGAGAATCGAACATGGGGAAGTGGGTCAAGTATGCGAGAAAATATAAAAAAGAATGGGAGCAAGACCCCGAGCCCAAAGTGGGTCCTGGTGCGTATACTTATACATAGTTTGCCCGTAACATGACAGATGCAGGTACTTATTGTGCTAATATCGAAACATGTTTGCCACGATGCCATCAGTGAGCCACATCACATGAATATCATCAGTGTGTTAGCTTAGCAGGTGAGGTGTCGCGCTGCTGGCTCGAGGACGGGAGTTGTATCCCCGGCCACGGCGGCCGACTTTCGATAGAGGCGAAATGTTGAAACACCCGTGTACTTAGATTTATGTGCACGTTAAAGAACCCAGGTGGTCAAAATTAATCCGGAGTCCACACTCCTGCCTCCCAATCATATCGTGATTTTGGCACGTAAAACCCCAGTAATTATTATATGAGCATATCAACATGGTTGTTTTTGGACAGGAACCGGTTTTCACAAGATTAACACTGTTATCCATTTGTCGTTTACCTTTCCTCTTTGTGAGCGGTCGCGGCTTTTGCTATTTCGAGCGAGTTACGTTCGGGACGTGCTCGTCGGCGCAAACGAATGCGCGATTGTTACACTTGTGTGCCGTTTTGCGCAGCAACCGTTTAAAGTTTCGCTTACACCGATGAGACAGTGGCTGGCATCTCTTGTATCTCACTTCTTTTTAACTCATCTTCTTGCCGTGCTGGAGACCTAAGATGGCAGCCAGGTTGATGTAAATGGAAACCATATAGAGTGTGTCGCAGGTAACCGGGCTAATCTAATTAACGAGAAAACAAGATAGGGCGATGAATCAAATAACGCGAGATATCAGGGCGATACACTGGTTTTGGCACATAAAAAAGAGCTAAGAATAATAACTTAGTTCTATCTGTCGTAAAATAAAAACACTATGATTTCGCCTTCCGCAGCTATTCACTGCAACCGTGATGTCGACCGTCCGACGGCAAGGAGTTTGATTACAACGGGTTGTGCAAAAAATGCATGCCGTTTGCTGAATTGAAAGTTTATATACATATAAACTGCAAAAAAATGGCTATATTTGGCTACGAAATACTTGGCTCTTTTTGTTTTTGGCTACATTGGCTACAATTATTCTAACTTTGGGCTACGCCGCCTCGTCCAACCTGCAACACTGTCGCAGTCTCGAGTCGTGACTCTTTAGGGGCGGATTTCTGCCCCTCGGAACGTTCATTAGGGCGCCACTTATAGCCCAAGCAAGCCAGTCACAAATTTTCAGTAGACGAAATATAGCCACAAGCCAACTCGCGAAGTCGACGCCACAAAATTTGTTCTGCAGCCCAATTTAACAATATATAGCCAACCTGCAACACTGCACTTCGGATCGAACGGACCTGGTGATTCAAACAGGCTGGCAGAGTGGTTGGCTAGTGTTTGCGGCTCCCTGGGCCCCGACCTTGTCCCCGCGTCCAGCCTAGGCTTCATTCCCCTCCCCTCTATATATAATAAAGTTTACCCCCCCCCCCCCACCCCTGCTCCGAGTAGAAACAAATCTCGAAGGCTATGATTCAGCTGACTGAGCCGGCAGCGCGCCTGTGCGCCGACCTCAGTTTTCTGCTATGTCATTAGGCAAATGACGACCAGCTTTTGTGAAAGCAAGGTCAAGTCGTAGCTAAAATCTGCTTGTTCATCGGTGCACAAGCCCTCTAAAAGCGCTAAGCATTTTTTAGGATAATTGGCCAAATGACCATCCTTAACCATTGCATTTACGTGGTCGCACATTAGTGCTGGGGAACTTTTCTTTCTCTCTCTTCCTTCCATTTTCTCCTCTTTTCTCTAGGTACCTAGCAAAACGAACGCCTTCTCCCTTTGAGCTACTAAATTACTCTTATCAAATTATCTCGCTCTCCTAAAAAAATTGCAGTTTCGCCCCAAAGGCGAAGCGCGATTGCGATATGAACTAGTGGACATCTATGCGAAGTACTATAGTGCGTACCACTTAATCATTTCTGGTCAATCCAAGCACCCATCTCTCAAGCATAAATTAACATTATCTTGGTCTTTTCTGGCCTAATAGAATTGCAAGAAACAGCGTGAACCTGATCCTACAAACACAAGCAGTAGTACTGGGACTTCAAAGTAGCCTTCTTTTGAGCACCCGACGGTATACAGTAGTAAATACTTGTAGAAAATATGCTGCTTCTGATCTGGTTCTAGCTACAGCTGCAGGTAAATTATGAAGGCTGCAACATAATTATTCTATTGGGATGCCGATGACAGTTGGCTTCCATGGGCTTACAGAAGTTCAGCATATTGACCTAGAACAAAATGTAGGGTAGCACGGTGTATTGGTGGGGTCCCACAAGAGGACAAATGGTGATGCAGACTGTCACCTGGCGATGCTGAAAATACAGTACAGAGCACATTTATATTGTTACGGTGAGATGTGTTTTTAATGGCAAATTATAATGCGAGAGGACTAGAAACCGATGATGTCACAGTCCGAACTCAGTCGTCTTCCTTCACTTTCAAGCGTCCTCCCGTATCGTAGCAATTCCCCCCTTTGCAGACGATGCCCACCGGGCGAGTCATTTGGAATCCCGGTGGTGAAAACGTTTAAGACGGGCGACATGGACAACGTTGGTCTTGCTTGAGCGGCGGCCAAGACAAGAGTCGACAGATCCGTACGTGACATCACCGAGACGTGCCATAACGACAAAGGGGCCGGTGTAACGTGCCAGAACTTTTGGTATAGTCCGCGCTTTTTCCGAGTGGCGTCCATAGCCACACCAATCGCCTTTCTCGTACGATACGTGCTGATGGTGCTCGTCATAACGGGTTTTAGAGCGTTCTTGGGAGGCAAAAGTACGAAGGCGGGCGATGCGCCGGGCCTCTTCTGCGCGGCAAAGTGTTCGGCCAAGAATTTCGGCGGTTTCGGAGAACGGAAGGATAGAATCGAGAGCTGTACGCGGTTTACGGACGTATAGGAGATAAAATGGGCTGTATCCGGTGGTCTCGTGTTTTGCGGTATTGTAGGCGAAAGTTATGAAAGGCAACATAGTGTACCAAGTTTTGTGAGCGGAATCAACGTACATCGCAAGCATGTTGAGAGAGTTCTGTTGGTCCGTTCAGTTAAACCGTTAGTCTGTGGGTGGTACGGGGTGGCGTGACGAAAATGAGACGTAGAAAGCCGGAGAAGCTCTTCAACCCCATCGGCAACAAATTGCCGGCCACGATCACTGATAATAACACAAGGGGATCCATGGCGTAAAATGACGTATGAGAGCGTGAAGTGTGAAACTTCAGCGGCCGTTGCTGCACGAATCGGCGCACTTTCTGCATAGCGTGTCAGGTGATTGACGCATACTATAATCCCCGGTTGCCTGTCGTTGATCGCGGCAGAGGGCCGAGCAGATCAACACCAACTACCTCAAACGGTGAAGCAGGGACGTGATGGGATGCAGAAGTCCGGGAGGGCCGCTAGTAGGGCGCTTGTAGCGTTGACACAGTTCTCAGCTCACAACGTACGCTGCTACACTTTGGCGCATCTTTGGCCAGAAGAAACGTTCTTGTGTGCGCTGAAACGTCCTGGAAAATCCCATATGTCCAGATGTAGGGTCATCGTGCATTACTTGGAGCACATCACGTCGCAAGCTTGTCGGCACGACTATAGTCGGATACAACTTTAGAAGACAGCGGCATTTGTCCCTCAAAGGCGGATGGACACGAGCCGGCACCAATAGGCGCGCACTTCAGGTGACGTCATGAGCCGGACGGCCGGTGTCCCCGCCGACGGAGAACATGCCTCACATGGCCGCCCTCGCTTCGAACTGGGCCGAGTCGCGTCAGCTCTGTGCGTCTCCCTTCGTCAGAGTGAATTCGAATTGTTTGTGGTGGTCTGTCATGCCGGAAATATTATTGTGAGCTTACGATGCACAATTTGTGCCGCGTGCGTTTGTTCTGAGCCGTGAGCCGGCGAAGAAAGATTGCAGCGAACATCGGTGACGCTGCGCTTCGGTGGAAACAGGATCCGGCGGCGACATACCGCTGCAAACAAACATCGTATTGTTTGTTCCGTGGTATTTGTTTTGCTCCTAAGTGAAGTTACGACGAGGAGAGTTCGCCAAAGTCTGGTACCTACTGTGAGCGGCGGGTGTGTTTGTACTGTGCCCCTGTGTTTCTCGTCGGACGTGGTGAAGTGATGGAGCAATACCATTATCAGGATAAATGAGAAAAGCGTGCGCAGCTGAAACCAACCTGCGAATTTCTCAACAGAAAAGATTTGTGAAAACAACCTCCAACGCAACGATTCGTTGCTGCCAGCTCAGCGTGAAAACGACCGATCGTTGGCAGCAGTGTGATAAGATAGCCGAGCGTCTAGCAACGTCGTTCGAGTGTTGTGTAGCACCGTCGATGATTGCTTTCCACCAATGCTAACAATCAGTGACTAACACGCGCTGCTTGAGCGAATGTCATTGGATTGTTAACGGTCAGGCGTTTGGAAGCAGTGTTTGTTTCCTTAATGTCAGCCTGAATGCTAAGACTGATACACTGGTGCCGTTGCAAGGGAGCTTGGCATGTATTCGCGTCGCTGTGTGGCTTAGAACTCTTCGCTCACTGCAAGCGCCAGCTGTAGAAAGCCTGCTGTGATACAAACGCGCATAAGCTGTGCTGTCAGCTCTCGACTTGCTTTCCCACAACACAGCTTTGCGCTTTGTCGTGATATGTCGCTACTAAAAAATTCCTATGACAGTGAAGGCAACAGAGCCAATGTGTGCATTAAAAAAAGTACGACCGAGTAGGCACAGCTGCTTGTGAACTGACTCCTATAGTTCTACTCGCGTCTGCGTTAAATGTGTGTGCGTGTTTTTCTTGTGTGTTGTGTATATTTGTTATTTTGCCCTTTTTGTATTTTAGATCTTAGTTTTCGCGTTTGTGTTCATGTGTGTGAATATTGAGTTCTTCCGTGCGTGTATGTATTTATTCCTATTTTTATCCTTTATTTTTGCATTTGATCTTGTAAGCATGCTGCAGCCACGACTTTCTTTAATTCCATTAACTCGTCTCATTCAAAGCACCAAGTTCTGTGAATAGCAGGGCTGGCCTCTTCGATGTCATTAAAGCGATTCTCTCTTGTCTACCTTGCCTCCTCAGTCTGTCACCTTGCTTTGTTTTCTGCTACTATTCTGACCTTGCTTCCTGTGCTGTTGCCGCAACGTGATTAGCCAACTTGCACCAAAGAAAGTTATATCAGCTGTGACAATAGAAACATTGACAGATACAAAATGTTAAAAGCATCACATGGCTTGCACAGTTACTTCGTTTTCTTACCCCTGTTAATGTGTTTATGCATCAGTACATACGGTAGCTTCCCAGAAGTGCACATGAAAAGGTGCCATATTGTGAAACAGCACCTTCCTATGTTGTTGCATTCAGTCTTAATAACAGATGGTTTTGCTGCTTGTCACATGTGGTCGTACACATATATAACATTGTGCAGTGGGGTATCATTTCCTGTCTTGACGCTTTCATCATTACAAATGCAGTTTTCTAGTGAATGGAGTCCAGCAAAGCAGTGCTGTGAGCTTTTGCAACTTTCACCATTTATTACTTCCCCAATTTCACTGTCTGAATCTGTCCGTCACTTTGCCTACGCTTGTAATGAACAAAGTGACTCACTAAAACACGTTCAACTTTATTGAGCATTTTCCCGGTAACTATGACAAAAAATGCTAGCAAAGTTAATCACGTTAATAATTGTGCTTGCATTCGCATTACTTGCTCGAGTCAGATTAATAAATTGAAATTGGCTATGACAACACTTCAATTTTCAGTGCAGACTGCTAACGGAGCCATAAAGCGTGCTCCGACTTCTGATATTTCACTATGGGACGCGTCAAACTCGACAGTGGCTGCCTGAATGAGCATTTTGGCCTCACTAAGCTAATGATGTCTTATATTTGTTCTCTTAATTGCATTACTTGTGTGAGCCAGATAACAAAATAAACAATGCAACCACATGAAGCGCTTTGGCATTCAAGCTGCTCACTGTGGCTGTCAGTTTCGTGTTGTCTGCTGCTATTTCACCACCATCGCTATGACATGACTGCGATTTCAAGTGCAGACTGCTAAGAACCATAAAACGTGCTCTGACTACTGCTATTTCACTATGGGCGCGTCAAACTCGACGGTGGCTGCCTGAATGAGCATTTGGGCCTCACTAAGCTAATGATGTCTTATATTTGTTCTCTTATTCGCATTACTTGTGAGCCAGATAACAAAATAAACAATGCAACCACATGAATGTCTTTGGCATTCAAGCTGATGACAGTGGCCGTCAGTTCCGTGTTGTCTGCTGCTATTTCCCACCGCTCGCTGACATGACTGCGATTTCCAGTGCAGACTGCTAAGAGAACCATAAAGCATGCTCTGACTAATGCTATTTCACTATGGGGCGCATCAAACTCGACGGTGGCTGCCTGAATGGCATTTTGGGCCTCACTAAGCTAATGATGTCTTATATTGTTCTCTTATTCGATTACTTGTGTGAGCCAGTTAACAAAGTAAACAATGCAACCACATGAATGTGCTTTGGCATTCAAGCTGCTGACAGTGGCTGTCAGTTTCGTGTTGTCTGCTGCTATTTCACCACCACTCGCTAGACATGACTGCGATTCCAGTGCAGACTCCTAAGGAACCATAAAGCATGCTCTGACTAATGATATTTCACTATGGGGCGCGTCAAACTCGACGGTGGCTGCCTGAATGAGAATTTGGGCCTCCTAAGCTATGATGTCTTATATTTGTTCTCTTATTCGCATTACTTGTGTGAGCCAGATAACAAATAAACAATGCAACCCACATGATGTGCTTTGCATTCAGCTGATGACAGTGGCCGTCAGTTCCGTTGTCTGCTGCTATTTCACCACCGCTCGCTATGACATGACTGCGATTTCCGTGCAGACTGCTAAGAGAACCATAAAGCATGCTCTGACTAATGCTATTTCACTATGGGGCGCATCAAACTCGACGGTGGCTGCCTGAATGAGCATTTTGGGCCTCACTAAGCTAATGATGTCTTATATTGTTCTCTCTTATTCGCATTACTTGTGTGAGCCAGTTAACAAAGTAAACAATGCAACCACATGAATGTGCTTTGGCATTCAAGCTGCTGACAGTGGCTGTCAGTTCGTGTTGTCTGCTGCTATTTCACCACCACGC
The DNA here is from genome assembly GCF_013339745.2 of Dermacentor silvarum. Classification (NCBI taxonomy): domain Eukaryota; kingdom Metazoa; phylum Arthropoda; class Arachnida; order Ixodida; family Ixodidae; genus Dermacentor; species Dermacentor silvarum. Next base: position 23,819 of record NW_023606305.1, read on the forward strand.
TATGACATGACTGCGATTTCCAGTGCAGACTCCTAAGAAACCATAAAGCATGCTCTGACTAATGCTATTTCACTATGGGGCGCATCAAACTCGACGGTGGCTGCCTGAATGAGCATTTTGGGCCTCACTAAGCTAATGATGTCTTATATTTGTTCTCTTATTCGCATTACTTGTGTGAGCCAGATAACAAAATAAACAATGCAACCACATGAATGTGCTTGGACATTCAAGCTGCTGACAGTGGCTGTCAGTTTCGTGTTGTCTGCTGCTATTTCACCACCACTCGCCATGACATGACTGCGATTTCCAGTGAAGACTGCTAACAGAACCATAAAGCGTGCTCTGACTTGTGCTATTTCACTATGGGTGCGTCAAACTCGACGGTGGCTGCCCAATTGAGCTTTTGAGCCCGCCAACGATAATCAGGTTAACAATAGTGTTTCAATTCAGATATGCCAGCATTTAAATGTGTTTCTATGCCACTCTTAAATCGAGCACAATGTGTGCAGGACGTTGCTTATCAGAATGAGCTTCTGTTATAAGGAATATGCCATAAATGGAACTTCTTATTTATTTGAGAGGTCCGGAATGGATGGTTGGTTGTTGCGAGCCCACCAGCAAAATTTGGTAGCCCTAATAAGGCTGTTATTTTGTTAATAAGAAGCCTTTATGCTTCGTCGAGTGGCTCAATGCAAGACAGCTCGCAGTCGGAGTTGCTTTCTTCAGTGTCTCTTCACCCAGCTGGATGATGATGGTTGAATGTGCTCACTCCCAGACATGTCAAGTCTGAACTTTGCCTCCAAGTCCATCGCATGCTGAATGCTCTTCCTCCAGTCTTCCGCCGTTACCTGCTTGATTTTCTCGCTCAAGATGACGTCGACCGTGGACAGCTTGAAGTCTCTGTTGTCCGCAGCGATGCCATTTTTTACTTTGGCCCACACAAGCTCATGGGATTAATTCGCAGTGGTACGGCGAGAGCCTGAGTACAATGCAACCGGACCTTACAGCTTGTTTTTCTACGATGTAGCTCAGAAAGCGTGACTTTACAGATGCCACCAGCTCAGCAGCTACTTCTTTATCATCCTTTCACCGTAGGTGATGTTCTTGCTTGTGAGCCACTCCTGTATATTTTCCTTCTTCCAGGCCGTCGTCGGCAATTTCTCTTCTCGCCGGCTATGGTAGGGTGCATTGTCTAAAACAATGACGCTACCAGGTGGCAGCTTCTGCAGAACGTCCTTGAACCAGCCCTCAAAGCGATTGCCGTCCATTTCTTCGTGGTAGTCGCCTGTCTTTTGGCCTCTGAATACATCCAAGCAGCCGTCGACGAAACCATCCTCGCTGCCGATGTGCGTCACGATCAGGCGCTGACCTTTCCCAGAAGGTTGTTTGACCCGTCGTCAGGCCATTTGCTCGAGCGAACAGGCGTCTGCGCTTTTGCACCACAGTGTCTGTCCTCACGATCGACCGAGTGTGCCCCGCCGTCAACCAAGTCTCGTCCAGGTAGAAGATCTTTCGGCCTTCCGCCCGGTAGCGCTCCACGTCACGGAGGTAGCGATTCCGCCAATCAGTGATGCCATCCCGGTCGATAAGCAGCGAGTTGCGGCTTCTCTTTTCGTGCTTGAAGCCGATCTCGGCAAGCAGGGGACGCACAGTACACCGCCTTAGTGATGGGAGTTCCATACGCTCTGAGAACTCTAATCTTCTCGACCTTCGGTATCTCGTTGCGGCGAAAGAAATCGTGCACACATGACCTCAGCGCGCGAAACGTGAAGCTGTCAACATCGCGCTGCGTCTTCTCTTCTCCGCATTGCGTGGGCGCTTTCGCGAGGGCGTCGTCAGTTTGCCACCCGAAAATGCGAAGCTTTGACTTCCTCCCTCACCCTGAACACAGTCCTTTCGCTGACACCGAGCATGTCGGCGACAAACTTGCTCGTTTCCTCCACGCTGCGTACAGGCTGCCTGTTACGCCAAAACGTGTAGCAGTGGAAGATCATGTTGCGTGAATCGCTGTTCAGGATGTGGCCGCTCTTGTTCTTGCCGAGGCTCCTTGGTGGTGTGGTCGTCGTGGCGACACAAGGCTCGTTCGGCAACAAAGGATTGCGTTCCGATGTCACCTCGCTGGGCTCCATGGCCGAAAACTGGCACGGAATGCCGCGCGCGATCGTGCCCGAACTTACGAGATTGCAGGTTCGCAACCGCGAAGAAAAAAGAAAAGATATATTAATTAAAAATAAGCCCAACATTAAAAAATAAGGTTGTGCAAACACACAAAAAGTATATATGAATTTTATGCTATTAAGCCAGCGACTGCTACGCCCGGTGCCGTCGACCTTGCTCCGTAGCAGACGACGCACAGTGTTGTAGAAGGCATGGAGTTATTTTTCTCGCGCGATCCGGCATGTGCGGTAGCATTTCCATCATGACAGTTTTACCAAACCACTCGTCAAGATACACAAATCTTAATTATAGCGACAAATACGCGTTTTAGAAGCAGTCACAATTTTTTGAGCGGGACTATTTCTTTAGTCGCGGAGGAATTGGCTGCTGGGCTTCGGTCAACTGGGCGGGGCCTCCTCCTGTCTTCTAAAGTTGTACTCGACTATAGAAGCAAACGGGCACCCTTGCCAGAATAATTTTGCTTGTAAAGAATGCCATCCTTTACAACGTAACGGCGTTGACCATTCGCTTCGGAGATAAATAGATGAGCCAGACTGGTGTCGCTGCGTTGCTCCGTGCGAAAGGTGGTAAGGTCAGGAAATAGAGGGTCAACAACTGCTAGGTATTCATCGAAATTGTCTGCGTCACACTCGGTTGTCGAAAGGGGAAGCCTTGATAAACAATCAGCGTCAGCGTGACGACGACAGCTCTTGTAACACACTTCAAAGTCATATTCTTGTAATCGTATGGCCCAACGAGCAAGACGGCCGGATGGGTCGCGTAGTCCGGTGAGCCAACATAACGAGTGATGGTCGGTGACAATTGAGAATCGGCGTCCGTAAATATGCGGGCGAAACTTGTGGACAGCGAAGACGATCGCGAGACATTCTTGCTCCGTCACCGTATAGTTGCGCTCAGGTTTACTTAAACAACGACCGGCATAGGCAACCACATGTTCTATGGTGTCATGCCATTAAACCAAGACGGCCCCGAGGCCTATACCACTGGCGTCGGTGTGAAGTTCGGTTGCAGCAGATGGGTCATAGTGGCGAAGTAAGGGCCCTGAAGTCAGTACAAACTTGAGCTGCTTAAACGATGACTCGCATTCTGCTGACCACTGAAAAGGCACGTCCTTGTTGAGTAGACATGTCAGGGGGTAAGCCAGGTCGGCAAATTTAGGCACGAAGCGACGGAAGTACGAGCACAATCCCAAGAAACTTCGCAACTCTCGTAGTGACTGCGGTTGTTTGAAGCTGCTAACTGCAACGACCTTTTGAGGGTCAGGCCGAACGCCGTGCTTGTCGACAAGATGGCCAAGAACCAGAGTCTCACGGTTGCCGAAGTGACACTTCTTAGAATTTTATACAAAACGATATCCACTGAGAAACTTTTAACATGAACGAGAGTTCCGATACTTGTCGAACTCAGCTGCAATGCACGGCTACCGACGGGTGAATACCGGCTCGGCTGTGCTCACATCGCAGCAAACGGCGCCGCTAATATGAGCGTATTTTTCTTCTTTGTGTACAATTATTGCGAAAAGCGACAACAACGATAAGAAAATATGCTTGTGAGCGTCGGTAATTCATTCCTAAGTGCCGTCCACTTTATAGCTTTAAACTGAACCTGAAAAGGCCTAGCGACGATATCGGCGCCATCTAGCGACCAACGGCGGTGAGGCTGCCGCACAAATGGGTCCCGGTCTCATCCTCTATACGTCAAGTAAATCTCGCCGTCCGCGAGCAAAACCGCCGTCGAACGGGGGCCCGCGAATGGGAAACGGCGTGCGGCGAGTTACCGTGCCCGTAACGTGGACGGGCCTTAGCCGCGACCAGTCCGTGGCCGCGACTCAGCGCTTCTCGACGATACCGCTGTTGCTGCCGTGCCGGCCCGTGCTCATGCGAAGCGTGCCGCTATGGATCCTGTGTTGCGCGCACGTCTACAAATGCCAACACTGTCGCACTCTGTTCACGCAGCTAATGAGACCGCTTAGCACGACTTTGTTGGACCGCGAACGATTTGACACTTGCGTTTCGGGCTGTAATTAGCGATTCGCAAGTTCTCACAAGCGAGCAACACGACGAGGAAGAGCAGGGAGTGCGCTTACCGTCTAGCAGACTAACCGGAAGTGGTAGGTTCTTGCTCGACCAATCGACATCGTCGGGCCCGTTGACATCACCAGATGCACCCTGGTGACATCACGACGACCGATGGGGATTCCAGAGAGGCTCGGAGAGGAGCATGGCATTGTTTTTGTTTTTATTTCGTGGCGCACCCGCGGCGCGTAGCGCTGCAGCATTTAGCATCAATGATCGTGATGGCATTCTGAACTCGATGGGTGTGTTTACTTGAAATAATAAAAAAATATCGGAGTGGTTTAGGGGCCCTTTAAGTCCCCGATTCCATCGACGCAGAAGAGCAGCATTGGAAGCGGGCGTGTCTCCTACTGCCTGCGTTGTCGTGAAGCTTTCGGAGAGTCATTGAAACAGTGACAAAGGTGTTCAAAAAGAAATTTGCGCGTTGCCGTCCAGAAGCCTCGTAAATATCAGGCTCGAACACAGCACTTGTCATACAGCGAGTTCTGATATTTGCCAAGTGCGCTTCTGCGCGAACGAAAGTATGCGGTGCTGTTTCCGATGACAGCCCTATCCAGATAGCGGCATAAATGGGGTCATAAATGCCATCGCTGACGTATTGCATGGCTATCGGTGAGAGCCAGGTCAAGCTACAAGCATCCTTATGTCGTATTTCCTGATAAATACACCGCCACGTCTTCATCCGGGCCTTCCCGGCGTGCTCTCACGTGTATGAAGTGAATACAGATGGCAGCGCCGCACTTCAGCTCGCAAAAAAAGAATAGCTCTGTTTTTTTTTTTAAGATACCATGCTCTAGATGCGCTGGGGAGACGTATTTCTGCGGTGGAACGTCTCACGTGTTCTCACCATGCGTGAAAATGGCAACGGAGTCCACGGTACATACACACGCGACGGGGTCGTCTTCGAACCCGTTAAACTCCGGTATAGAATGTCCTAGCTTTGCTTAGAATCGCGGAGCTTTGGATGACTCAAGCAATGGAGCTGAACATGTCATGCAGCTGTTTTGCAAGTGCGGAGAGATATGCTGGAACGGTCTCAAGAGCACGTGCGGGGACGGAAGCCACGGAGGAGGCTTGGACACTATCCCCGGGCTGTGCATCGGGTACTTGCGTTGGGAACCCGAGAGTATCTGTGGGCGTTGATGAACGATTTGCGACTGCGCCGTTAGAATGAAAATCGACAGCAGGCCATACGCGAGAACGCCTGTCTGGTTTGGTTTGGTTTCCCTTCTGTGATGGCGCAAAACCACTGAGGTGGATTGGCGATCGAAGATTTGGATAATATTAGCAAATTGCTGTTAATACTAAAATTGGCCTGTTTTACGCTCACTTCTTCGTCCTCGGCTTCTCCTTTACAGCTTTCCCACAGAAATAATTAATATTGGTACAAAATTTCGACTAATTAGGTCATCAGTGATAGTAGAAAAATCCACCACTATGCGCAACTCGACTGCGCACAAAATTCCGTTTGTCGTATCTCGTAGTCCTTGTTTTTAAAAAGTTTGGCACACGTTAGCTGGGACACGTGGTATAAGCAGTGTGACATCCATAAATTTAAACTTGCACCAAGGAAAATGACTCATTTTATTTGCAATCGCTACAATCGGGATTTCTCACCCTCGTCCGCCCGAACTTCCTTGAAATTGCGCCTACTACACGCTAGGGGACACGTTGAATTGATAAAATACTACACAACATTATTCCCTCATCTTTCTCTCGATATGTTGAAGCTTAACTAGCATTAGTGAGGCTTTACTTCTAAAATAACACTTTCTTCTTCTTCTTTTGGAGTTTAAAGTACCAAAACCAGTTCTGATTATGAGGCACGCCGTAGTGGGGGCTCCAAATTAATTTGGACCACCTGGGGTTCTTTAACGTGCACTGCAATGCAAGCACACGGACGTTCTTGCATTTCTCCTCCATCGAAATGCGACAGCCGCAGCCGGGATTCGATTGCGGTGTCGTCCATGCACGCAAAAACTATTATCAGCAATGGCTCAAGCGTCGTCGTTTTCTTCCACAGCTGGCACGTTGGCGCCCCTCGTCGCGACCGCGCGATCGAGGTCGTGACATTGCTCCCAAGTTCGTCTTCTTCCACAGCTGACTCCGTGGCCGCTCATCATTGCAGCGTAAAATTTCAATTATCTTGTGTCTTCGTAACGGGGAAGCCACGTTTACTTGGGTATGTCCCATTCATTGTCGTACGTGATGGAGAGGTTTAATTTCGAAGAATCGCAGGTGGCAATGGCTGGCAGATGCTGCTAACCACGCCGCCGAGCAAACTCGAGACATCGAATGCAAGCGTTCGTCGTTCGAAAACAACTCCCCTCATCAGTGTGATCCGCTCCTACTAACAGCGACACAAGTATGAATGAATGAAGAAAATCTAAGGCAGGATGAAGAACAAGGGTACATTCCAATAAACATGAAATTGATGGCAAAAGGGACGGTTAGGTTTACAAAGGGACAAACTTCGCTTATCATCCAACTTCACCGGACTGGAAGGGCCGACGAACGACGAAATTTTTTTCTCCGAAGTTGTCGATTTTAGCAGCGAGAGGCCTGGCTATGTCTGTGAACAGCCACTGTGAGATTTCTCACGTTTTTAGAGGCACCGGAGTGATTTTTGTACCCCATAATAATGTTCCTTCCCATGTTTAAGTTTACTGTGCTGCTTGTTTCTTTTGTACTTGTATTGCGCTTCTCCTGCCTTGATGGGTCAGCAATATCTGAATGAATAATAAAATAAATAATATGCAGAAAACCATAAACGTCGCCAAAGAACGTTGGGGCCACCAATAATAACGGTTGCTATTGTACAGTATAGCAAAATTACAATGAATTTTTCTCAACGAGCATATCTTTTAAGCTAAGAGTTGTCGCGGTAATTACCTTGTTGATATAGTAAATCTTGCATAGCTGTCAATAACACATTCAGTGTAAGTGGCACCAGTGTGCTATGGTGGTCGTAAATACATTTTAATTTGAAGTATTCCTCGGCGGCCTATATAGGTATTTTGCATAGTCGTCGTCGGTAATCAGTTGTCGGGCTGCCACCATGCTGCAGCCGCTTGTGTTGAGAGCTGATACTTTGCTGCGACGCCATACGTTCTTTTCTCTCGTATACGCCAGCTGGCCCGTCTGGCTTAGCATGTGCTTCTGAGGGGAAAGACAACGCTACTATATGAAATATGCAAAAATAATACAGTTTACAAAGCACCTCAAGAGCCCACTAGCGGCGTGACGGTTGACATTTAGAAAGGCTGGCGCCAAGGCTTGCTATCATCGCCCTGCATATTAGGACGCACGCGATAGGCAATGTAAAGGAGGTTAGAGCCGAGTAAGTAAAGATATGATCCCGTCAACCCGACATAACCATGTAGATTCGGAAAATAACACTGTAAACATTTTAAAACTTCATGACTTTTCGCGCAGACGACCTGAATATGCTTTTATTACTGAACCAAGCTCATTTGTACTTGCTTATTGTCCATGATATCACGATCCACAGATCGTTATTGTACAGAGGCTAATAGAACTATTAAATGTACATGTCCCAGATTAGCAGGGTGTTTTTTAGCTGCACCAAATTTTTAACATTACAAAAATATATCTTTGCCACGTTATGTTTAACATTCGAGGGTACGGATTGGCGGCCTCCACACAGAGCAATTTTCGCACTTACGTGCGTAAATACCGAATTTATGGTAATTAACTTTCTAATGATCAACAATGGGTGACCAACAAATCAAGGACGGGCTCCAAAGTACTCAATGATCAAAAAATGAGTACTTTGGGGCCCGTCCTCGACACTACCTATCCTAACCAACAAATTTTGAATAGCGGAGTTCATGCGGGAGCTACGCGAACAATCAGTTCCCCTTGGCAGGCACCTTGAAACCCAAACTGGCCGCAAAAAAGCGTCTGTGTCATCGATTTAAAGCAAATGCCTGGCTTGTTCAGCATTGGTGAATGTAATAATAATTTGTATTCTCCCAGTATACCCGTACATCAAATCAATTAGGTACTTGAAACTTTAAATACGCAGAGATTCCATAGAATTATCGATAATATCATAGAAAGTAGTCCAACATCTTCGCTTTTCCCGGATAAATAAATGGTTCCCATCACGTGAAATAGAGGTTATGATTATGACGTTACATTGCCGTCTTCTCCCGGTAAACATACATTACAAAGGTGTGGTCTGGTGATGTCGCCCATATTTAAATTCTGCGAGAAAATAGAATCTAAATGATTATATTTTTATTTTGTCACTGGTTTATAATAAAAAAAAGGATTTCTTAAAGCGCTTCTTTGTAAACTTGGTTTAAATTTGGCTGATAGAATATTTCTCTTTTTGGTTCTTCGGTATTGGGTGTTAGTCACAGGAACGTGTTCGACGCGGTGGAAGACTTCAATAAAGGCGTGTACCGCCCCCCCTCCTCCTTTTAATATATTTTTTCTCGCTGGTCCTATTATAAACGCCTTCCCCTATATATATTCTGCGATGAATCTTCTTTCTCTTCTTGCACATTTACCCGTCCATTTATCTCGTTTTCAAATAAGCATTTTCTTGAGCCACCACCTACCTCCCGATTCTTGGCCTATCCCCCTTAGTGTGTACGAGCCATGTGAAAGCTTTATGATCATCATCTGGTCTCACTTCTCATTTACACAATACTCTTTTAGTCGCAGTTGTACATTTTCAAGTTAAGTTTACGAAGTTAATAACTGCGAATGCAACCACCCGATTCGTTGAGCATCTCCATTTGTGGGTACTGCGTGTTCATCATCACCACAAAGGCACATCATCATCATCATTATTATTATCATCATCAGAATTGTTTGCCTGCTACCGCTTCTCAACCCATCTTCGCGACACTTCATAAAATGTTCCTCGTCTTCTTCTTTCTGGGGTTTTACGTGCCAAAACCAGTTCTGATTATGAGGCATGCCGTAGTGGAGGGCTCCGGATAATTTTCACCACCTGAGGTTCTTTAACGTGCATTACAACGCAAGCACACGGGCATTTTTGCATTTCGCCTCCACCGAAATGCGGCCGGCGCGGTCGAGATTCGATCCCGCGATCTCGTGCTCAGCAGCGCAACGCCTCAGCTGACTGAGCCACCCCGGCGGGTACTCCATAAAATGGCAGTCAAACTGATGGACGAGCGAACATCTCAGAAAACCCACTATCGTCGTCTGCTTCTTTCACCAGCATGGTGTCGTTGGCCTGCTGTGCCCAGTAAAAGAAGATCTTAAAAAAGAGTGGCTCAGTGCGCACAATACATTCACGGAAATGCAGTCGGAAGAACGTCTAGAGCCAAATGGACAGCAATATTTTTGATCTCGTCAGCATCCTAGGCAGTGTTCTTCATCGGCTCATCTGAAAAATATATTGACGCTTGCCGTATTGTGTGGCTCATGAGTCAATAAGTCAAATCTTCTGTTCAGCAACGGGCGGAAAGGGGATATCCTTTATTAAAAGGTTCGTGGCAAGTTTCATAATGTAGAAGTGTTTTGAATGGTGGTCCATTTTATTGCAAAACAACAATCTGGCCCCTGCAATGAATCCAACTTCGTGTTGCAATCGAGTGTTTGCCATCGATTGCAACACGGCATGGGTATGAGCGGAAGTACGCGTGGAGAAGCAACGGTGAAAATTTTGTACGTAAATCGCACACAGGATCATTCGAATTCTGTGGCAAGAAAGAGGCTCATATTTTTTTCGTTATGGTTCAAAACAAACATTGCGAACCAGGCGCGGTGGTGTAGGGGCTTTGGCGTTACGCTCCTAATCACAAGGTCGCAGTAACAAATCCTGGCCGCAGCCGCAGCATATCGATGGGGCCAAATGCAAAAACTCCCGTGTACCGTGCATTGGGTGCAGCTTATACAGCCCCAGGTTGTAAAAATTTGTCCGGAGTAGCACACTACTGCGTGCCTCTTAATTATATGGTGAGTAACGCGTAAAACACCCAAATTTATTTTTATGTTAACTATAAATATCATCACACTAAGCGCAAACTAAATGCGCATTTACAGTTGCTGCGCAAACACGTTTCGTCAAGCACATTTACGTATATCCTGCAGAAGCCTTAGCATTGTACGCACAAAGGTTTCTAAATTTTTTGATAGCCTACCATGAATTGATTATACAGCTTTCTAGTAGAAGGAAAGGAAGGGGTATTGACGCATGCGTCTCCCTTCTCGGGCTATATTTCCCGCCTCCACCTTGGACGTAAAACCATCGTGAAACTTGAACAAAATAACACATCCATCAAACAGTGGGGGAAAACTGCGTGTTTGACAGTTCACTGAAAGCCGCGCTTCGACAACGCGTGTTATAGTGAAATTCTGTTCTCTAAGCCATTCGTTGAGACATCGGCCAGTCTGCCATCATGAAGCTTGCCGCCTAAGTTCACTAAAGTTTGTGAAAAACAAAAAAAAAATCCTTTGATGTGAAGTTCTTCTAGTATGGCGATAGGTATGTGCCGGGTGTATCGTTCACACAGCAAAAAGCCGCTTGGGACCACTTGACGAAAATCTAAGGGTAGCCGTCATCCCGTACCTGCACTACATTTCTCATTACTTGAAAAAGCCATGGTAAAGGTTTCTATCTCCACCCCCCCCCCCCCCCCAAGGCTGTGCAGGATGATCCAGGCAGAGTCTGCAACCACGCGCACCATCGATAGATGCTGCTTTTTATAGGAGCCACCGTGAATCGCCGGCAGTGGCGCCATCTAAGAGCGGGCTTATTGCTGGTGGTTGTTTTTGTGCTGGCGCGGTCGTCTTAGTTTGACGTGACGTCTTCTACGTTGTAAATGGCTCTTTGAGACGTACTGAAGTGATTCAACGCGACGTGGCCGGTGTTTCTGCCCCTGGTGAGGCGGATGGAGTGCCCCGTGCGATGCCTGCATGGTCCTTTTGGGCCTGCATTCAGCCTCGGAGTTCAGTTGCGTAGTAAATATTCGTTTCGCAGATCTGTCCTTATTGCAAACACACCATATGCTTCATTTAGGCTGTGGTGTAGCTGCGATGAGAACTTAAGAAACAAACGTGACGATTGCAAAAGCTTGGCTGCCGCTCTGCTATAAGCAAAAAATTCTACTGTTAACTTTGAAGATCGTTCAAACTTATTCTTCTTATACACATTGCCATACTATCTCGCTACTTAGGCGCGGCATTCGCCAACAAATGAAACAATTATCGTTTGCCGGCTTACCGTACAAACCGCGAGGCGATGAAAACAGTCTTTTTTTTATTGCACTAACAATTACATGGACACTTCAAGCGGATTTCTGCCGTCGCCATCGCCGCCGTGAGCTTCCGTATAAAGTACAAGGGCGATAAAATCGTCGCCGCGCGCCGTATGTGCGGCGGGCTGTCGCACGCACCGTATCTTGAAAGCGATCTCCAGACGGTTCTGACCTTTGTATGCGCTCTGCTTTCGCCGCTCAGTTTCCGTTGAAGCGATGGACCGTGCGAACCCTCGCTCGCTGCGGCGGCCGCGCTCGTTTGCGCCAGCGTTTTGACAGTGCTTGCGTGCGGTCATCGAGTGTGATCTATTCATGTTTGCTTGTGCGCGCTGACACCACGGTCTTTAATTCAGTTAGTAAGCGAATGTGTCCAAGTTTATGCAACACATAAAACTACTATCCCTACTCCGTATAGCTCTCTACTAATTTGCTATCGCAATTGATGCTTCGCCTTTCGGGCTAAACTGCGACATTTTTTTTTCTTGTCGTGTTCGAGCCGTCCTTTACGACACAATCCCCCGTTTTCTGGAGATTGTGTCTTCATAAATAGCCATCGCAGCCTTTTTATGCGACTTGTGTTAGATATTACTCTGTTGCAGTACAAAAAGTCCGTACTGAGGCACAAATTGATGCATCATGGCGGCTTACCAGCGGCAGTGATCTCTGTGTTTATCCTCGTCATCGGCCTCATAAAGGAAGCTCTACGTAAATAGACACCGCGTCGCAGATTTAAAGTACGGGATAACCATACCACTGACACACTCAAATACTCCAACGATTGCTGCACAGATGCTTCGGGCTTGCATTTGGTGGGCCATATACACGAAAACGTTTATGGTTAACTTTTCGCGCCACGCGATCAGGCAGTGTCAAAGTTTTTCAATTCACTCTGGTAATTCACAGACGCCGGCAGTCTCGGTTGAGTGGAACTCGTTGCAGCTAAACTATTTCACAACAACAAAAACCAAGACTGGTGATGTGGGTCGCCTCTTTGAGCAGCCAAGATTTTCCACTTTCTATAGACCATTTTACGGAAGCGTTTAGGAGCCCCATATGCGCTAATAACGCTTCTGTTTTCTGTCTTTAACAACGAAGCTTACGGCACTACATTCGACTCCCAAGCATGAAAACTGTTGTATAAATGCGTTCAACGTTTCATGACCATGTAACGTGACTTCTCACAAAACTAAGAAATTGTTTGTGTAACAGCCCAACATGGCGGCGCCCATGAATTGAATATAAATTTCTATAGTTCGTGATGCATTCAAAAACTACCCAGTGCTATCCTGAGTACATTGTATGAGCTGACACCGCGAAACTATTTCGCAGAAAAAGATGAAGTATTTAAAATTATTTAAAACCCCGCGATGACAACGTATTGACACGTGTACATGTTTACCTTTTACCGGTGACCGCTTTTCATCGGCTAATAAATTTTAAACGTTATCGCTAGGCACAGGACGCGCCTGCATGTATTGGAAGTTTCTCGAACGTGATCGATGCTTCAATCCGTTGTCTGTTGGCACCGTCGCTTATGTAATCTGATTGTAGGAACGACGCGGATTGTCTAGTACTTTCTGGAAGCCACGCGGTCACTAGGGATTACTCTGGAACCTTCGATGACTCATGTAATAAAGCGGACGCGCTTCGCCGCTGACCAAATTTTGACGATCGCTGACTTTGTTCGCGGCTATCGTTCTGCTTCTAGTGCAACTTGCGTTTGTGGGCACATGTTCGCCCAATAAAAGTCCGCTTCGTCATTCACAGTTTTGTGACTGTTTTCTTCCCCGCCACTACTACGTGACAGTATTAAAGCAGCACCAATCCGGCTCGCTCATGCGAGAAAGAGGGAAAGGCTTGCTGCACACTTGCTGCCAGAGATTTCCCGCTAGCCCGCTGAAACTGTCTGTAGGAATCACAGGAACAAGTTTATTACATGTGCGGGAAATGTCGCACAAACTCCCCTGTCATCGGCAGAACATTATGTTTAGCAGACTGGCCAGTGTGCCAACGAGAGGCTTAGGAAACATATTTGCAGTGTAACACGCATGCTCAAAGGACGGCTTTCAAGGCGTCGCATAGATTCGGTTGTCCACCACTACCTAATCAACGAAAATGGAAATTGTGGTGGAGTGGTTATATAGGTTAGACGCCATATCCACTGCGAGGTAATCGAATCGTTCAAGCTTACAGCTGATGACTATAAACTCAGGTCTTGTAAAAATAGTGCAACATAAGCGCGGGCGTTATTTGCGCTCCCAGCAGTACAGAATAATTGTTAGAATTGCTCTAACAGCTACAATATTTTTTCGCCTTATAAGTTACCATACGACTATTTCAGCTTAAAAAGTCAAAGAGGCATCGTGAAGTCTCGCGAACTCAATAAATAATGCATGCGCATTCACTAACGTCACAACATACCAGCCGTAGCAGTGTAGTGACGTTGGCGTTCCTCTGCTAAGCCTGATGGCGCTGGATGAAATCCCGGCTGCGGCGGCCATATTTTCATGGGAGCGAAATGCAAGAACTGACATGTACTATGCATTGCGTGCATGTTAAACAACCCCAGGGGTCAAAGTTAATCCAGAGTCCCACAATACGGCGTGCCTTATACGGCGTGCCTTATATCGTACCAGCTCCGGTGGCTCAGTTAGCTACGGCGTTGCGCTGTTGAGCACGAGGTCTCGGGATCGCATCCCGGCCGCGGCGGCCGCGTTTCGATGGAGGCGAAATGCAAAAATGCCCGTGTGCTTTCGCTGTAATTTGACCACCCCAGGAGGTCAAAATTATTCCGGAGCCCTCTACTATAGCGGCCTCATAATCAGAACCGGTTTTGGCACGTAAAACCCGAGAAAAAAGAAGAATCATCATCGTGAGTTTGGAGCGTGAACACCCGAAGTCAATTTCATTTTAACGATGCAAATATCATCAAACTTAGTTTGGGTCACACTAAGCGCAAAGTAAATATGCATTCACAGGAGCTGCGGACAGCCCTTTTCACCAAACACGTATACGTATGCCAATAATGCAAAATCCTTAGCGTTTTACACAACAGTATTGCATTTTTATAGCATATCATGAATTGATTATATAACATTTGTAGTGAGGGCTAGGATGGTGTTTTCACAGATGTGTACCCCTTCTCTGGAAATATTCTCAATCAATTATTATCTAAAAAGGAACAGTGGGAGGCTGCCTTGCGCAGTTCGAGGGCAACCTTCAGTATAGCCCATCCCTGAGTGGGCTGAGATTTTAGAGGAGGCCTACTTCAGTTGTTCCTCTGCCCACCCTCTATCCCATTGGTGCTTTCCCTTTAAAGGGTGATAAATGATTTTTTTAATTAATTATCAATTCATTCATTAATCCTCAAATAGACGTCGCCTGTAAAACTATCCCGAGAATTGCACGAAGTAACAGATTCATCAAGCAGTGTTGAACAACCGCATGTTTCGCAGTGCATTGAATGCCACGCTTGGATGATGCTTGTCCCAGGTAGCACACAAAGTCTTCAAAACGTCGTAATAATAGATTCAACGTCCAAAACAGATTTTTGACCAAAATCGACGCTTTAAAAACGTCGCAGCCACGACAGATTAAAAACGAGGGGTGAATACGTCTTGAAAACGTTTTCATAAGACTAGCCGTATCTGTTCAATTACCTAGCGTACCGAGTTTTCGATAGCGCCATTTTTGGCGGGAGAATTCATCATTTATCCAATCTTACGCAAGGTGGCGATACTGTCGTCACATCGGTCACATGACCACGGTGTACATGTCCAAGCTTGTGGCCGCGGCTGCCGGCTTCCGCGTGAAACCGCCCTCTGCATAGTTCCCTAATTGCGCTTGGTTTGGGCTGTCGTGTGGTTCTGCCTGTTTTCGGTTGTGCAGTCCTTTGCCATTGTGATGAGTGAAAGAAAACGACGACGAAGAAGTGCGCGCGGGTTCTTTCGCGATTTCACCACGCATGTGAGTGCTCTCGCCAAATCAGCGATGGCCCAGTGGTATTGGGCCACGTATGGCTAGCACGTGGCGAAATGCTTCGTGGCGAGACACGCGGCTAGTCAGCTGGAGACGGAAGACAGCAGGCCGACGTGTCGGACGCCGACAATCAAGGTTCTAAGGAACGTGGCCGTCCATGGAGCTGCCACCCGGCCGTTGGCCTTCGCCAACACGTTCGCCAGCGCTAGTACTGCAGCTCGGAGCGTGGCTTGGCCTGCTGTGCTACCACTTGCCGCGAGCATTGCGGATCGCGGGCAAGGAGTCTCCTCGGTCAGTTGTTCGGCGGAGCACCGTTCGTGGCCTAGATAATGGCCGCATATGCATAGAGTACTGCGGCTTTGCGCGCAAGCTGTCCGCTGGGCAGGCAGACCATTCCTGCAACAAGCACTGCGGCTCGGATGCAGGCTGACCGATGAGCGCCAGTGAGCGGTCATCTCCAGTTCGGTCCGGTTCGGTCACTCCGCATCGTTTCCAACATCGAGGCGAGTCCGACGTCGTCACGTCATCGCCGCTCACTTCGGCAAGCCCTCGTTTATGTACACCGTATTGTGAGCTCTCTTGACTGTTTATTTCTTGGACTCCTATCAGCTCTAGCTGTTCTAGCCTTGTATATATGTCGTGGTCATATGGCGTAAGGTTCTGTGGGGTTGTAGTTTGATTTTATAGTTTTCGTAAATGTAGTTTGTATTAGTTTTTCATAAAGGTAGCTTGGATTTTCCCATCACGAGTTCAACTGCTTTTCTTGCGTCCCTTTCCTCATCGCGCGGCACGACAACCAAGTGAGATGAATGTCCTCGTGATTTCCTTTACACTCATGCAAGTATTGCAGTGTTGTGCTGTCTTATTCGACAGTGCGTGCGCAGTGATTTGTTTGCATGGTTTTAATTTGTTGAGCAGCTTAGTTTTGTATTAAAGAGCGCCTAGTGGAGGGGGACTAATTTGCTCTGCAATCTGATTCTCACGTCGCTATGTGAGGAGCCTTTTCAGTGATGTTGATTTAAGGTGTTAAGCTCAGTATGAGGATGAAGGTGAGAATAAATGTTGCTTTTGTGTGCCTGACAAAGGGATCCGCCAATTCAGGAGTGAAACTATCAAGTTTTGCAGGATGCGAAGAAAGGCGAAATTGCTGTCTCGGCGCATTTTGCCTATATCATCTAGACAGCTGTGATCAGCGGTAAATCAGTTTTCCCGTTTCGCAAGAATGTCGCAGACAAGAGAATGAACTACAAGCTCTTTGTTAATGATTCATTACGGTATGGTAGCGCAAGAGATGAGGTCAACGGCCCGTCCTATTCCCTTGCCTTGTGCTACAGCGCACCCATAGAAAATTGCGTACCACACCATGCTGTTATCGCTTGCGATTCAGGTTCTCTGAATTGTGCTTTGGTCCGTTTTATCTTACGTATTAGTATTTCATGGTCTTAAGAGAACTTCGGTTTCCAATGTGACATGGAGAAATTCGATTTTCTTTGGCACCGCGGCATGGTTGCGATATATTGCGCAGCTTATTGGAGCTTTCTTCTTATAGTTTTCTAGTTCGTGAATGGATACGCATATACGCTGCATAACTCGCTAGCGGATACTGCATAGTGTGAATGGTGAATCCCCTTGTCGCAAAAGATCCTGTTACTCCAGGTAGTCTTGATTATTTGCAGTTTGTGACTGGTGTCGGACTCTACATGAACACATGAACATACATTGGGACATCTTCCCTCATCTGCTTTAAAGGGTGTTCTCCAAATCGCTTAAGAAATGCAAGTAATTACACTGCTAGCACAGGAAGGGCGAGTGAACGCAATTTAATATGGTATTACATAAGCTGTCGCTAATTTCACTTGAAATGCTAGGTAAATTGAATGTAGAATCTGCATATGTGATTTCATTGAGCAGCCTCTTCAAAACAATTCCTGCAATAATGTTTATAGTTCCCCTCATGTATGTTGTTTTTTGACCGGATACAGTGTTGGAGTTTCATATTTTGTGTACATATCGCTTTCATAAGTCACAATAAAATTTAGTATGTCTTTAACATTGTAGCTTACTTGTGCGGTTATGTTTCATTACAAGCTGCAAAAATTTGAAAGAATGTGTTGGCCTCCCCACTTATCTAGCAAGCCCACGTAGAGGTGAGTCTTCAGTGCTACACCTCAGTGCTACCTCTGGTGCTACCCAGTGTAGGCCAAATGCATATACAGGGTGTCCCAGCTAACTTTAGCCAGAATTTTTAAAATACGTCGATGCATCCTAACGCGACCAAACCCGTTTTGCTTACCATTGTATGGCGTAAGTCAATATTTTTTGTATTCTGCTTAATTGCATATTTAGTTAAGATTAATGAACCAACTTCTGAAGCAACGAAGTTAGGACAGAAGAGTGGTTTGCTAAATGTCCAAATAACAGTTTCTAACTTCTATTAAGTATTGTGTACTTTCCCGCTTACTGCAGATGCCCTCAAAAGATAAAAAAAATACGATGTGACATGCCCCCTTGTGCGCCGTGATTGAAGTGCCCCCCAAACGTTCCGTGTGCAAGCTAACATAGCATTAGGGTCGGGGTGTTGCCGCTTAAAAAGGCGACAAGACACCGACGCAGGCCGTCGGTCTGCGCGATTTGACAGCAAGCGTTATCGCTTGTGCTGCTATAAACGCTTGGACTGTCGCGTTTTAAGCGGCAGCGCATCCTGCTAAATGTTATGTCATTTGTATGCGTAAACGCTTGGCAGCACTGCAATCACGGCACGCAAGCGAGCATGTCACGTGGTATTTTTTTTAAATATCGCAGGCATCTGTAGTAAGAGGGAAAAAAACTGATAGTACTTAATCAATAAAAAAGTTAGAAACTGCTTAAATCGGACGGTTTGTAGACCGCTCTACAACTTAATAATTTTAATTTTGTTTGCTTCGTTGGTTATTTAATATCAGCTAATTATGCAATTGATCCGAATACAAAAGATACTGATTTACTGCAAACAATAGTCAGCACATGCATTTGGTCGCGTCGTCTTTGTGTGCAGCGGCATATTTTTAACTCTGGCTAAAGTTAGCTGGGAAACCCTGTATATGCCAGCGATAGTATGTGGGCAAGCCTTTCTGCCGAAGCCATTGCATTTGCATTCAAAACATTTCAACTACCAGTCTAGTGCAGCATACGTGTCCACTTCGACAAAATGGAGCACTAGTGCAAATATCTGGGCGTACTTGTCCAGGGCAACAAGTTTTCCTACTTTAAAAACATTTCAAGTACCAGCATGTACGACAGTTCCATTGCAAGAGGCACTGAATAATGTTAACTGGTGCGCTCCCAAGCTGTTCATCAATGGAATTCTGCCTGGACTGTGTGCCAAATACTTTTGGATGTGAAAGTTTGGATTCTAGCAGCCATGGTCATCTTCCTCGGCTGCCTTTTATATATGGCGCACTCCGTCGCGTGTGTCTCGTGCTTCGTACTGCGAGCTGCGAGGTTATAAAAAAGGGAGGGAAATAAAAGATGCTTCTGCTCTTGCCATCGGTCCGAACGGTTCTCAGATCTTGCGCTCGCTGACATACATTGTTGTAGTGGACCTAACCTCGGTCGCTATAACGTGGTGACCCGGACGTGATCGTACGGCGAGCACCCCGTCATGGACGATGACACCAACGAGAGACCAACAACAAGCGCAGAGGGCCTCGTCACGTTGGAGATTCACCTGCCGTCTTTTTGGACACGAAATCCTGCAACCTGATTTACTCAGGTGGCCATATTCGACCTTCGGCACATTACCTTGCTGCGCGCATGGTTTCTCCATGCTGTTTCGGTACTGTCTACAGACAGAGGTGGTTGAGGAGTTTCAAGAAGTTGTGACTCGCCCTACGACACCACACCCTATTACCACTTCTAATCGGCAATGCAGGATCGCAAGTCCGTGTCTGCACGCAGGCGGCTTCGCAGATTCTAAACCAACAGGAGCTCGTCGAGTGTCGGAACTACTATGTCGTATGCGGCGGCTTCTGAGTGACTAGGCTGGACTCAAAGAGGCCGCTGTTGCGTGAACTGTTCCTTCAGCGCCTGCCGCAAAATTGGGTGGTCACCTTGGATGGCACACAAGAAGACATGTCCCTCGACAATCATGCCGAGCTGGCCAACCGCATCGCTGACAATTCAGCAAGAGGTGCTGTAGCAACGACGACCGTTCCGCTGTAGCACCTCGAAGATCGGCAGTTTCGCCTTCAGTAAAAGACCTTAGTACCGTTCGGACCGATGGCAGAAGCAGAAGAAGCTCCGTTGTTCTTCCTTTTTTTTAACCTTGCAGCACGAGACACGCGCCGGAGTTCACCGTATACAGACTCGACAGGGGAACAGCGCGAAAAGACAAAGGACGACAAGGGGAACACATATCAGCTCTGGTGTGTGTTGCTGTTTTTGTCCTTCGTCTTTTCGCGCTGTTCCTGTGTCGAGTATGTACCGGCTAGCACAAGCCTCTAGTTTCACTAAACTTGGCCCAAACTTCAAAAATGTGCAAAGGCAGCTTAGCTGGACAGAACCAAGGTATTGTTTGCCGTCACTTAGATACTCAGATTATATTTTGCATTCCGCCTAATTATATAATTGGACTTCAATAATTAATCAACTTCTCAGTTATAGTTAAGTGTCAATGAGATAAGTGTCAAAATACACGCAAACTGGCTCGAGCGGCCAGTCGCGCGGCAGTTCTGAGTGTGTTCGGGGGCTTCGATCACATTCGGAAAAACGCTTTTAAGTAGCACGTATTGAGCAACAGAAAGCTGTATCGGGTGGTTTTCATGTTGCCTTACAATTTTCTCATTGACACTTATCTAATTATAATAATCGATAATTTGAGGAATTAATGAAGACTAATTATCTAATTAGCGGAATTAAAAAATAATCTGAGTATCGCCAAGCGGCGACAAACATTGCCTTGGTTCTGTCCAGCTGCGTGGGAGTTGCATATTTATAGTTTGGGCCAAGTTACGTGAAACCACTGTATAAAAAGCGGCTGAGGAAGATGACGATGGCTGCTAGAGGGCGAACTGGTAAAGTGTTTGCTCGGGGTTACATGTGCAAAACCTTCTTGTCATTCAGAGCGCTTTTTTTACTTCAGGGATCCGTTTTCTGCCACTTCTTTGGACTGTGTGGTGAACTTTCTGCGATGTGTGTAAAGTGTAACATGGCATTGTACAAACGTATTCACTGGTTTGAAGATGATTCACCGTGGCCGGGATTTGATCCCGGCCACGGTGACCACTCTTCGATCGCGTCGAAATGCACATGTGTCATTGAAAAAAAAACTGAAACGAATTTCGTGAGTCAGAAGCGATCCCAAGAAACGGCTGGAGTTGTTTCAGGAATGTCAGTGTTGGATAGTTCAGTACGGCTTCTATTCTCTCTGGGAGTGCTTCGGCGCCATGATCGGAAATGCTTTAACCCAGTTATAAATATATAAAGGTCCAAATTGACATTTCTCGTGGTTTAGCCTAAAAGCAAGACTGATACAGCCTTTCTAATACAGCTCCTAGGTTCCGCAGATGTTTCTTCGTCTGTTGTGCCCACGACTAGAATATCGCCAAGGTAACGACAAAGGTTGATCCTTCAGTAGACTAGCATTAGTGAGGGCTTTTTACTTCTAAAATAACACTTTCTTCTTCTTCGTTTTGGAGTTTAAAGTACCAAAACCAGTTCTGATTATGAGGCACCCGTAGTGGGGGGCTCCAAATTAATTTGGACCACCTGGGGTTCTTTAACGTGCACTGCAATGCAAGCACACGGACGTTCTTGCATTTCTCCTCCATCGAAATGCGACAGCCGCAGCCCGGATTCGATTGCGGTGTCGTCCATGCACGCAAAAAACTATTATCAGCAATGGCTCAAGCGTCGTCGTTTTCTTCCACAGCTGGCACGTTGGCGCCCCTCGTCGCGACCGCGCGATCGAGGTCGTGACATTGCTCCCAAGTTCGTCTTCTTCCACAGCTGACTCGTGGCCGCTCATCATTGCAGCGTAAAATTTCAATTATCTTGTGTCTTCGTAACGGGGAAGCCACGTTACTTGTGGTATGTCCCATTCATTGTCGTACGTGATGGAGAGGTTTAATTTCGAAGAATCGCAGGTGGCAATGGCTGGCAGATGCTGCTAACCACGCCGCCGAGCAAACTCGAGACATCGATTGCAAGCGTTCGTCGTTCGAAAACAACTCCCCTCATCAGTGTGATCCGCTCCTGCTAACAGCGACACAAGTATGAATGAATGAAGAAAATCTAAGGCAGGATGAAGAACAAGGGTACATTCCAATAAACATGAAATTGATGGCAAAAGGGACGGTTAGGTTTACAAAGGGACAAACTTCGCTTATCATCCAACTTCACGGACTGGAAGGGCCGACGAACGACGAAATTTTTTTTCTCCGAAGTTGCCGATTGTAGCAGCGAGAGGCCTGGCTATGTCTGTGAACAGCCACTGTGAGATTTCTCACGTTTTTAGAGGCACCGGAGTGATTTTGTGTACCCCATAATAATGTTCCTTCCATGTTTAAGTTTACTGTGCTGCTTGTTTCTTTTGTACTTGTATTGCGCTTCTCCTGCCTTGATGGGTCAGCAATATCTGAATGAATAAATAAATAAATAAATATGCAGAAAACCATAAACGTCGCCAAAGCAGAACGTTGGGGCACCAATAATAACGGTTGCTATTGTACAGTATAGCAAAATTACAATGAATTTTTCTCAACGAGCATATCTTTAAGCTAAGAGTTGTCGCGGTTATTACCTTGTTGATATAGTAAATCTTGCATAGCTGTCAACAACACATTCAGTGTTAAGAGTGGCACCAGTTTGCTATGGTGGTCGTAAATACATTTAATTTGAAGTATTCCTCGGCGGTCTATATAGGTATTTTGCATAGTCGTCGGTAATCAGTTGTCGGGCTGCCACCATGCTGCAGCCGCTTGTGTTGAGAGCTGATACTTTGCTGCGACGCCATACGTTCTTTTCTCTCGTATATGCCAGCTGGCCCGTCTGGCTTAGCATGTGCTTCTGAGGGGAAAGACAACGCTACTATATGAAATATGCAAAAATAATACAGTTTACAAAGCACCTCAAGAGCCCACTAGCGGCGTGACGGTTGACATTTAGAAAGGCTGGCGCCAAGGCTTCCTATCATCGCCTGCATACTAGGACGCACGCGATAGGCAATGTAAAGGAGGTTAGAGCCGAGTAAGTAAAGATATATGATCCCGTCAACCCTACATAACCATGTAGATTCGGAAAATAACACTGTAAACATTTTAAAACTCATGACTTTTCGCGCAGACGACCTGAATATGCTTTTATTACTGAACCAAGCTCATTTATACTTGCTTATTGTCCATGATATCACGATCCACAGATCGTTATTGTACAGAGGCTAAAGAACTATTAAATGTACATGTCCCAGATATGCAGGGTGTTTTTTTAGCTGCACCAAATTTTTAACATTACAAAAATATATCTTTGTCACGTTATATTTAACATTCGAGGGTACGGATTGGCGGCCTCCGATACAGAGCAATTTTCGCACTTACGTGCGTAAATACCGAAGTTACGGTAATTAACTTTCTAATGATCAACAATGGGTGACCAACAAATCAAGGACGGGCTCCAAAGTACTCAATGATCAAAAATGAGTACTTTGGGGCCCGTCCTCGACACTACCTATCCTAACCAACAAATTTGAATAGCGGAGTTCATGTGGGAGCTACGCGAACAATCAGTTCCCCTTGGCAGGCACCTTGAAACCCAAATGGCCGCAAAAAGCGTCTGTGTCATCGATTTAAAGCAAATGCCTGGCTTGTTCAGCATGGTGAATGCAATAATTTGTATTCTCCCAGTATACCCGTACATCAAATCAATTAGGTACTTGAAACTTTAAATACGCAGAGATTCATAGAATTATCGATAAATACAAGAAAGTAGTCCTATCTGCGCTTTTCCCGGATAATAAATGGTTCCCATCACGTGAAATAGAGGTTATGATTATGACGTTACATTGCCGTCTTCTCCCGGTAAACATACATTACAAAGGTGTGGTCTGGTGATGTGCCCATATTTAAATTCTGCGAGAAAATAGAATCTAATGATTATATTTTTATTTTGTCACTGGTTTATAATAAAAAAAATGATTTTTTAAAGCGCTTCTTTGTAAACTTGGTTTAAATTTGGCTGATAGAATATTTCTCTTTTTTGGTTCTTCGGTTGGGTGTTAGTCACAGGAACGTGTTCGACGCGGTGGAAGACTTCAATAAAGGCGTGTACCGCCCCCCTCCTCCGTTTAATATATTTTTTCTCGCTGGTCCTATTATAAACGCCTTCCCCTATATATATTCTGCGATGAATCTTCTTTCTCTTTCTTGCACATTTACCCGTCCATTTATCTCGTTTTCAAAGAAGAATTTTTTTGAGCCACCACGTACCTCCCGATTCTTGGCCTATCCCCCTTAGTGTGTACGAGCCATGTGAAAGCTTTATGATCATGATCTGATCTCACTTCTCATTTACACAATACTCTTTTAGTCGCAGTTGTACATTTTCAAGTTAAGTTTACGAAGTTAATAACTGCGAATGCAACCACCCGATTCGTTGAGCATCTCCATTTGTGGGTACTGCGTGTTCATCATCACCACAAAGGCACATCATCATCATCATTATTATATCATCATCAGAATTGTTTGCCTGCTACCGCTTCTCAACCCATCTTCGCGACACTTCATAAAATGTTCCTCGCTTCTTCTTTCGGGGTTTACGTGCCAAAACCAGTTTCTGATTATGAAGGCTGCCGTATGTGGGGCTCCGGTTATTTTCACACCTATTCTTTAACGTGCATTACAACGCAAGCACACGGGCATTTTAGGCCACCAGGGCTTCGCGTCAATGGTCGTGCACGCACACTGTCTACATTGCCAACTTTTTTTTTGGTGGCTGCAAAATACGGGTGAGCAGAAAGCGATGACAGCTGCAGACACAAGGCGCCGCAAAATTTCCCCCTTTATTAAGGAAAGATTTAAAAGCATAATGTTTCTCAAAAGAAACGCGTACCCTCTGGCGGGACTCGAACCCGCAATCCCCGGTTTAGGCGACCGATGCCTTATCCGTTAGGCCACCAGGGCTTCGCGTCAAGGTCGTGCACGCACACTGTCTACATTGCCAACTTTTTTTTGGTGGCTGCAAAATACGGGTGAGCAGGAAGCGATGACAGCTGCAGACACAAGGCGCCGCAAAATTTCCCCCTTTATTAAGGAAAGATTTAAAAGCATAATGTTTCTCAAAAGAAACGCGTACCCTTGGCGGGACTCGAACCCGCAATCCCCGGTTTAGGCGACCGATGCCTTATCCGTTAGGCCACCAGGGCTTCGCGTCAAGGTCGTGCACGCACACTGTCTACATTGCCAACTTTTTTTTGGTGGCTGCAAAATACGGGTGAGCAGGAAGCGATGACAGCTGCAGACACAAGGCGCCGCAAAATTTCCCCCTTTATTAAGGAAAGATTTAAAAGCATAATGTTTCTCAAAAGAAACGCGTACCCTCGGCGGGACTCGAACCCGCAATCCCCGGTTTAGGCGACCGATGCCTTATCCGTTAGGCCACCAGGGCTTCGCGTCAAGGTCGTGCACGCACACTGTCTACATTGCCAACTTTTTTTGGTGGCTGCAAAATACGGGTGAGCAGGAAGCGATGACAGCTGCAGACACAAGGCGCCGCAAAATTTCCCCCTTTATTAAGGAAAGATTTAAAAGCATAATGTTTCTCAAAAGAAACGCGTACCCTCGGCGGGACTCGAACCCGCAATCCCCGGTTTAGGCGACCGATGCCTTATCCGTTACGCCACCAGGGCTTCGCGTCAAGGTCGTGCACGCACACTGTCTACATTGCCAACTTTTTTTTGGTGGCTGCAAAATACGGGTGAGCAGGAAGCGATGACAGCTGCAGACACAAGGCGCCGCAAAATTTCCCCCTTTATACAGGAAAAATTTAAAAGCATAATGTTTCTTAAAAGAAACGCGTACCCTCGGCGGGACTCGAACCCGCAATCCCCGGTTTAGGCGACCGATGCCTTATCTGTTAGGCCACCAGGGTTTTTTTCTTCTTTATTGCCGTTCTTTGACAAAAATACAAACACACATACACATGAAGCGAATATGATATTTACAATGCTCTGGTGGTATAAACGCCCGCCGTAAATTGGCTGGCGCACTATGTTAAAAACGCTTTAGACAGATGAGTACATCTAACAAAGTTGCCCATTCAGGCTTAGCTAGTCGTGCATTGCAAGCCTCGCGCAAGAACAAAATACTTTCAATAAAATGCTCCCTAGCTGAGCGAATAACCAGACGTTCATGCCTGACATCCATACACGTTTTCCACAGGCTGTGTAGAGTCAGCGCCATAAACATGTCATAAGGAACACCATCTTCACTCGCAATTGGAAGGAAACGGATGCCGTACGGTGTGACAGGTAAATCCTTTTTCAGTGTACGTTGCAGAATGTCCCACAGAAAAAGTGCGTCCGAGCAATCCAAGAAAATGTGTTCTATTGTCTCGGGTTTCCTACACAAGATGCAGTTTATGGACCACGCCACAAAAAGGCCTTTTTTTTGTAGCCTAGGTTTGACGGGAAGAGTTCCAGTATGCAGATGAAAGAAGAAAGTTTTGACCCCAGACCGCACTGGCATCCGTTTCACTCGCTTCAATACGTCCACTCCTGTGGTCGCTGAATACATAGAACGGTACAAAGGAACCGGCATACAAATATCTACTAGGTCCTTGTACAATTTTTTCCTTCCAATAATAGCAAGATAATCAAATGAAAAGCAAGCACACAAGAATTCCACGGACCAAGCTACCTCCCGTAAAAAGCCGCGGAGACTTGCACCATTTGCCGATCTTGAGGATACGATAAACTGAGGTAACACATCTCGTAAACGTACTTGGCACACTGTTCGCAAAAAGGGATCCTTCTGATCTCGCAGGAAAGTAAATCTCGAGACAACTTGCCTCAAAAACAAATGCACCAACCCAAGGCCCCCAGACTTCACCGATCGAAATAAATTCGTGCGACTGGTTCTCTCCCATGTGGATCCCCATATAAAAACAGCGCATGCTCTGTGTATCTTTTGTATGGTCATTCTTGACACGCACAGTGCTTGCAGCACATACCATATTTTCGCAAAAAGAAAAAGATTGCATACTGTTGATCGCGCGAAAATCGGCAAATTCCTACCTCCAAACTTTGTTGCTTTAACTTTAACTTGCTCTACTTCTTCTTGCCAATAATCATTTCTATCACGGTAGTGTTGTAGCGGTACTCCAAGGTACCGCGCAGGTGTCACGGTCCACTGCCTATTTTCAAAAAATTCTGCTTTATCGTTCCAATCACCATGCCAGATTCCCAATGATTTGCTCCAGTTTATCGCACTTCCGGTGACCTTGCAGAATCTGTTTGCTACCTCTACTGCATTAGAGACGCTTTCCTTGTCTCGACAGAATAGGGCGATATCGTCCGCGTAGGCTAAAATCTTTACTTCTCTGGAGGCCATCCAAAATCCCCTTGTGATAGTACTACTAATAACCTTTAAGCAAAATGGTTCAATGTATAAGGCAAAAAGTAAAGGCGATAAGGCACATCCTTGGCGCAGAGCGGACTTAACTTCTATCATAGCCGTTGGCTGTTTGTTAACTATTAGTTTTGTAGATACCCCATCGTAACACATTTTAACACCTTGCAGAAGAACAGAACCTATGTTGGCATGTTCCAAAACAAGAAAGGGTATTTCGTGCGACACTCTATCGAACGCTTTCTCCAGGTCAAGTTGCAACAGTGCCACCCTATCTGAGAAAGCGTCACAGCTTTCCAATATTGTTCTGGCTACATGTATGTTGGTGACAATAGATCGTCCTCTTATGCCACAAGTCTGGTGGGGCCCTACTAATTGTTGTATCACATTTTGGAGTCTCTGTGCAAGAACCTTGGTGTATATTTTATAATCTGTGTTTGTGAGACTTATCGGGCGGTATGCCCGTACCGACAACAATCTTCAGACTTTGGTATCAGGGTCTTCAGACTTTGGTATCAACACCGTGTGACTCTGACGAAAAGAAGGAGGGAGCACACAGTTCTCATACGCTTCCGTAATTACTTTATGTAAGGGAATGGCTATGTGCTGCTTAAAGGCTTGGTAGAAAGCGGAGCTGAGACCGTCTGGCCCTGGCGTTTTTCCGGAGCTGAGCGAGTCAATCGCCCATTTTATTTCTTCTACAGTGATTGATTCTTCAAGCCTTTTCGTTACTTCACCCTCAAGGCTTGGCAATAGTGGCAAGAATTCATTATCAAATCCTTCTTCCCGAATAGGCTCATGCCCTAGCAGTTCGCAGTAATGCTCATAAAAGGCCCGGCGTATGGTTTCTTTGTCTCGTACAACCACACCGCCATATGTTACGGCTGTTATCTCATTCCGCGAGGCATAAGCTCGTTCGTCACCGAGTGAACGCTTCGTCGGCTGTTCGCCGCACCATAACTTTTCCGCGCGTGCTCGTATGACCGCACCTTTGTATCTTTCAGCTTCGACTAATTCCAACTGGGATTTAATTTCCTTTATTTCTTTAGTATACCTTCCAGGGCTATTGTTTTCTAGGCATAAATAAAAATTTAGATTCGTTTGCATTTCTACTTCTTTTTTCTTTTCCTCTCGTCGCAAGGCACCGGACCTTTCTATAACGAACATTTTGACTTCTTGTTTAAAATGCTCCCACGCTTCTGCATGACTTTTGTGTTGTGTTTTGAACCATACTTGAAGTCTATCATTAACGCCGATGAAAAATGATTCATCTTCAAGGAGCTTCACATTAAATTTCCACAATTCCCAGTTGAAACCAGTCGACTTTTTCGGGCCAACAGCAAAAATAACTAAGCTGTGGTCAGAAAAGGAAACATGGCTCACTTCATATAGATTACACAGTGGTATTAGATCTGCCGATATGTAGGCGCGATCCAACCTGGCGTGACTATTTCGCTGATAGTGGGTGAACGGTGTCTATCTGCATTGGCCATCACACCCCCAACGTCCTCTAAATTGTAGTTTTCTATCGCCACATTCAAGTACCGCGCACTTGCATCATGAATAGGCGGGCTTCCAACCCTGTCTTTTACGTTACAGACGCAATTGAAATCACCCATCATCACAACAATTTCATCACACTGCAAATGGGCTTCAACACTTTCAAAGAAAGCCTTGCGCTCGTTCACCTTATTAGGTGCATACAAGCAAATAATCCGCCATTTCAAATCAGCAAAACACAGATCGCAAACAATTAGTCGACCACCCTCGTCTGTGTAGACGCTTTCTACCGAGAAGCCTAAAGCGCTTCTCAGAAATAGTGCACAACGGCCTGCAGTACCGACTGCGTGGGACACACATACATAGAAACGTGACCTAAATGGATCCAGCATTCGATCCGTTCCTTCTTCACTATCGACTTTTGTTTCTTGTACAGCGATTACGTCAAGGTTCTTTTCCGTGAACAGGCGACAAAGCTGGTATTGCTTGCGCCTTCCTGCAAGGCCTCGAACATTAATTGTACCAAATCGTAATGCTCTGTCTAGGTGTATTTCCATGGCAATGTGAGAAGGCGCGTCAGACCGAAATCTCTCTTAAGCAGACTACATGCCACAGTTGACACTCACTTCGTTCGCATGCGACGTCGATCTTCACATCCTCCGTCGTCTTATCCGGCAGCTCGATGTCAGCCTCGGTCGAAAACAATTTTGGAGTCACCACCCCCCTCCCCTCCCCCACCGCAGTACGCCCACATACTGCGAACACTGGCTGCAGGTTCACGTCGGTCCCGACGCTGGCCCTTTTCTGTCCGCTGGGATGTTGGGGGCTGGCTTGAAGCTTAACCGGCGCCCAGTCGGTGTTTTCGCAAGTGGTTCTTCGTGGCTTGCTTCAGTTGATCTTTCGTCATTTTTCACGGTATTGTCAAGCGGGCGTTTTAATGGACCTGCTCCTTTGAGTGGTTCCGTCGTGTCCATAGGACTTCGAGTGTGTCCGAGTGGTTCGGCAGGCTCGTTGACTGTCTTGTTCTTGTCATCCTTGTCGGAAAAGTTTTCTTTGGCTTCAGTTGGAGAGGACTTCTTTGCAACTTCTTTGTTGTCCATATTCTTCTCAGGCTCACGAGTGCCGTCCTTCGAAGCGGGGCTTTGCACCACGCCGTCCCTTCCAGCGGCCTCTTCAGCATCGACTGCGTCCATTGTGTGCTCCTGGATGACTTCATCACTTTTAGTTGGTCCCGCCACGTTGGCGTATGTTCGCACGCACGAGCTTTCGCCATGCCCGAAGCGGCGACACATAGCACAGCGTGGCACGCGACACTCTCGCCTGATATGGCCTGTGCGGTTGCACCTCAGGCACAGCGGGGCACGCCCAGGCGCCACCAGCAGTGTCATGACGCCGGAGATCCGAAGTTGGTGCGGGAGGTCGTCAATGGTAACACCCGATTTGAGCTTCAGAGATACCGTGCGAGTTGACGAACCTTTATCAGTTATGCCTTGAACGCGCCACCGTTCCTTGAACACCTCGGTGACCTTCCCAGAAGGGGCGAGCGCGGCACGCACGTCCTCATCTTGCACGTTGTGCAGAAGCCAGTAGATCTTGAGCAGCACATCCTGGCTGTCTGGGTTGACCACCAGGCAGCGACGCTCCTTCACCATAATGTCACCGAGGTCCAGCATCTTCTTCATTGCCTCTGGGCTTCTAAGCGTAACTGACCACACGTGGTTCATCTGGAAGGCCCCCAAGGCGTCAACCTCGGGAAGCACTCCCAGGCGAACCAGCGTGTCTCGGAAATCCTCAACTCGGTAGGGTCTTGCCTTTACGTCTCCGTGAAGAAATAGCGTGTTGGCTACGCATGGTCCTGTAGGCAGAGGCGGCAAAATGACTTGGTAATCTTGGCAATCCATAGCAGCATTCCTGTTACCGCGGCTCGACTGAGCCGCTAAGACCGCCCCGTTGGAGCACATGAAAACACGTCCGTAGGCTTTCGCGGCCGGAAGTGGAATCCTCGCCACTCTGCTTTACTGTTAATGCGCGTAAATTCGCACACATTTGTAATCAACGATTTAAGCTTCTTAAAGCGCGGAAAGGAGGCGTCGTGCATGAGTGCGATTCAGGGCATACAATATTGCACGCCGACATGAAATAACGCGCTGAATAGATATTTCTGTAAAATGTGAGAAAAATAAAAATATGTCTAGCAGAGCGTGGTTTCGATCCACGGACCTCTCGGTTATAGGCCCAGCACGCTTCCACTGCGCCACTCTGCTTTTTTTTTCTTTATTGCCGGTTTGCAACACATTTACAGATATCAAGAAAAACAATGTAAAGAAATTTAAAAGCGCCTGCCACACTTAGGCTGACGCTAGGTATTTAAAAGCACTTGATAGATGCCAGTTCATCTAATACTGAAGTCCATTCATTGTCCTCGTTTCTTGCCTTGTACACCTCTCGCATTAGGAGCATGCTCTCTATAAAGTTTTCCCTTGCAGATACGATTCTAATATGCTCATGGCGTACCGCCATTCGAGTCTTCCATAGACTATGAAGACACAATAACATGAACACATCATGAGGCACTCCATTATCATTAGATGTAGGGAGAAAGCGGATTCCATACGGCGTCACCGGTAGTTCCTTCTTTAATGTACGTTTAAGAACGTCCCACAAGAACACTACATCGGAGCAGTCCAGAAAAATGTGTTCTATTGTTTCTGGTTTTCTGCATCTTAAACAGTTTACTGACCATGCTACAAACAGGCCTTTCTCTTTGAGCCATGGCTTAACCGGTAACGTTTCACTGTGAAGTTGAAAGAAAAAGGACTTGGCTGACGAGCGCAAGGGCATCCGCTTTACCCTTTTTAACACATTTGCTCCACTTTCTATACAAAATTTGGTCCTATAAATTGGTAAAGGCGGACATATCTCAACAACATCTTTGTATAGCTTTTTGCGCTTAACACTACTCAAATACTCTAAAGAAAAACGCGCGCACAAAAATTGGTAAGCCCATACAACTTCACGCAGAAAGCCCTTGATAATATTTGTTCTCGCTAGTGTAGTTGACATAATATAATTTGGTAAAACGCCACTCAGACGTTCTTGAAACACAGTTAACAGAAAAACATTTCTTTGATCGCGCAAAAACAGAAATCGCGAAACCACTTGCCTCAAGAACAAGTGAGCTAGGCCAAGGCCACCTCGCTTAACTGAGGTGAACAAATTGGTACGGCTCGTACGCTCCCACACAGATCCCCAGATAAAGACGGCAAATTCCCGGTGCATTTTTGTATGCTCGTTCTAGATGCGCAGAGGGCCTGTAGCACGAACCAAATCTTAGCGACAAGAAAGAGGTTGCATACTGTTGCTCTCGTGAACATGGAAAGGTCCCTTCCACCAAACGTTTTTGTTTTTTCCTTCACTTCTGCGCATTGCTCTTTCCAGTAGTCTTTCGTGTCCCTGAAATGCTGTAGCGGTACACCGAGGTACCTCATAGGCGAAGACGTCCAATGTACACTTTCTATTTCAGTGGGAATGTCTTCCCAAGCCCCGTGCAATAGTCCTACTGATTTTCCCCAATTTATAACACTCCCTGACATTTTACAGAAATTTCTTGCCACGTCGACCGCTTTAGTGACGCTGTCTTTATCGCTACAAAACACTGCTACATCATCTGCGTATGCTAGTAGCTCTATTTCAATAGAACCTACCCTATAACCTACGATATCGCTACACGAACGCACCTTTAAACAGAAAGGCTCCAAGTATAATGCAAAAAGCAACGGCGACAAACAACATCCCTGTCTCACAGATGATTTGAGTTGTATACTTTCTGTTAATGTCTTATTAATTATAATCTTAGAAACTATTCGATCATAGCACATTTTAACACCTTCTGTCAACACAGATCCAACATTCACATGTTCAAGTACAAGAAAAAGGATTTCATGCGCCACCCTATCGAAGGCCTTTTCCAAATCTAACTGTAGTATTGCGACCTTCTCTGAAAAGGCATCGCAACACTCGAGGACCGTTCGTGCCACATGAATGTTAGTCATAATTGATCGTCCTTTTATTCCACACGTCTGATGTGGTCCTATTAACTTCTGTATGACCGACTGCAGTCGCCTCCCGAGAACTTTGGTGTATATTTTGTAGTCCGTATTTGTAAGGCTAATAGGGCGATATGTCCGCACCGAAAGTAAAGTTTGAGGGTCGTCGCTCTTCGGTATTAATACTACATGACTCTCATGAAAGGACGGTGGTAGAACTTGCTTCTCATATGCCTCATTAATTAACTCATGTACAATTATTGCCATATCCTTTTTAAAAGCCTTATAAAAAGCTGCGCCTAATCCGTCAGGGCCTGGTGATTTATCTACCGCTAACTCATTCATGGCGTGTTCTATTTCAGCGACAGTAATTGGCTGCTCGAGATTCAGCCTTACATCGTCATCCAACTTTGGAAGAAGCTTCAAAAAGTGATTTTCGAATCCTTCCGCAAGCTCTCGTTCACTGCCTAACAACTCGCTGTAATGCTCATGAAAAGCCCGCTGAATGTATTCGTTCTCTCGAACAATTTCGTTTCGATATGTGATGGCTCTTATCTCGTTTCGTGAAGCGTAGCTCTTTTCGTCCGAAAGCGCTCTTTTTGTCGGATTTTCACCGCACCATAATCTTTCTGCGCGCGCACGTATAACCGCACCTCGATACTTTTCTTGATCAACGCTTTCTAACTGAAATTTTACTTCTTTTATTCCCTTCGCAAAGATACCTGGGCAAGAACTTTCCATAGTTAGGTAGAAGTCAAGTTGGCATTGTAACTCTTTTTCTTTTCTTTTTTCCTCCCGGCGTAATGTGCATGATCTTTCCATTGCCATTAACTTCGTTTCCTGCTTGAAACATTCCCATGCTTCCGCAATACTTTTACAGTCCTTCTCTAAAAGGTTCTGAATGTTATGGTTAACTTTCTTAACGAACAGTTCGTCATCTAGCAGTTTGGAATTTAACTTCCACAACGCCCAGTTAAATTTTGGTTTTCTAGGTCCCAATGCCAACATAACTAAACAGTGGTCACTGAAACACACAGATTTGACCTCATAGCTGCTACACATTGTAACCAAGTCAGCTGTCATGTATATCCTATCCAATCGTGCATGGCTGGCTCCTTGAAAATGCGTGAACTTAGGAGTCGAGCCATATCCCATGACATAACCAACATCTACCAAATTGCCTTCGCTTATACTCGTGGCTAAAAATTGCGCGCTTGCGTCGTGAACCGTAGGGCTTAGCACTCGGTCCTCAGCATAGCAAACACAGTTGAAGTCTCCCATCAATAAAATGTTGATTTGACAATTCAATTGACTTTTAAGGCCTTCAAAGAACACCTTGCGCTCACATACTTTGTTAGGTGCGTAAACACATATCGCTCGCCACTTCACCGCTCCATTTACAAAGTCGCACACTATTTGACGGCCATTAACATCACACACAACATTTTCAATAACTATGTTCAGTGCACTCCGAATAAAAAGGGCGCACCCACCAGCTTTACCAACAGAATGTGATACACACACATAATACCGTGGCCGAAACGCATCTACCATACGGTCCATTCCTTCTTCACTTTCGACTTTAGTTTCCTGCACGGCGATAATATCTAGATCAGTTTCCATGAACAGTCTGCTTAGCTGGTACTGTTTTCGTTTAGACCCAAGGCCCCTTACATTAATACTACCAACTCGTATCGTGATATCTGTGGGATTCATTATGCTATGAAGAAAGAACGGACCGACCACACTCTTTGCACACAACTAGCTGCACACTCACGTTTGCTGGTACTGCGCAGCGAAAACCATCCTCTGGACTGCCGTCGTTGGATGCCATATCTATGGATTTCCATCGTGCAAATTGTGCCTTGTTGCAGTGGCCCGTTGCCACACCGCCCCAAGCAAGCCCCGCCACCCCACCCCTACCCCCCACCCACTCCGGCAAAAAAGAAAAGTAACACTGGTACACACATTATCACACTATGTCGGTGCCGGCGCCGACGGTTTCCTGTCGGGTGGCAAGTTCGGTGCCGGCTTCAGCGTCGATCGACGGACATTGGTGGTCTTCAAGGGAGGCTCGCTTTGAGCCACCTGGCTTTGAGCCCCTGGTTCGCCGTCATTGCTTTCCTCAAGGGTCCTTTTCGCTGCCGCACCGCTGGTGTCCATAGGGGTTTCCTTGTCTGTTGGCGTCTTCACTTTCTCTTTATTGCAGTCCTTTGTGGCGACCTTAGTCGCTGCGTCCCTGGCCGGCGTTTCCGCGGCTGGCTCTGCTCCTTGCACTTTACCTTCCTTTCCGGCTTTGACGATTTCGGTAGACTCGTCAGGCATACCCACGCCTTTCACCTTTGTGTTTTGCGTAACGCTGAGACCGCCAGCCGCTTCCTCAGCGTCAGCGGCATCCATGACGTGCTCTTCAATGACCTCGTCGATCTTCGCAGGGCCTGCGATGTTCGCATACGTCCGCACACACTGGCTCTCATCGTGCCCAAAGCGCCGGCAAAAGGCACAAC
The DNA here is from genome assembly GCF_013339745.2 of Dermacentor silvarum. NCBI lineage: Eukaryota > Metazoa > Arthropoda > Arachnida > Ixodida > Ixodidae > Dermacentor > Dermacentor silvarum. Next base: position 58,959 of record NW_023606305.1, read on the forward strand.
GGGGTACGCGGCACTCCCGCCTTATATGTCCTGTGCGGTTGCACCTCAGGCACAAAGAAGCCCTTCCAGGGGCCACGAGAAGTGCCATCATACCGGCCACTCGAAACTGATGTGGCAGATCGTCGATGGTCACGCCAGCCTTGAGCTTCAAGGTTACGGTGCGTGTTGTCGACCCTTTGTCCGTGATGCCTTGCACCCGCCAGCGTTGTCTCGCCACGTCAGTGGCTTTTCCATAAGGGGCGAGAGCCGCACGGACGTCTTCGTCCGGGACATGGTGAAGGAGCCAGAACACCTTCACGCGTACCTCCTGACTTGCAGGGTCCAGCACTAGGCATCTTCTTTCTTTCACCATAATTTCGCCGAACGCCAACATTTTCTTCGTCGCCTCCGAGCTCCTGAAGGTAACCGCCCAAACGTGGTTCATCTGGAACGCCCCCAAGCTAACAACCTCGGGCAGCAGTCCCAGACGAGCCAGCGTGTCCCTGAAATCTTCGGCGCGTAAAGGCCTAGCGGTCACATCCCCGTGAAGGAAAACAGTATTCAAAACGCAGGGTCCTGTTGGCAATTGCGGCAAAACAACTTGGTATTCCTTGTCTTCATCGGCAATAATCCTGTTTCCGCGGCTCGGCTGAGCCCCAAACACCGCTCCACCGGAGCAAGACATTCCGCGTCCGTACCGAACGGTAGCCGGAAGTCCACGGGCGCCACTCTGCTTTACTGTTAATGCGCGTAAATTCGCACACATTTGTAATCAACGATTTAAGCTTCTTAAAGCGCGGAAAGGAGGCGTCGTGCATGAGTGCGATTCACGGCATACAATATTGCACGTCGACATGAAATAACGCGCTGATTAGATAATTCTGTAAAATGTGAGAAAAATAAAAATATGTCTAGCAGAGCGTGGTTTCGATCCACGGACCTCTCGGTTATAGGCCCAGCACGCTTCCACTGCGCCCCTCTGTTTTACTGTTAATGCGCGTAAATTCGCACAAATTTGTAATCAACGATTTAAGCTTCTTAAAGCGCGGAAAGGAGGCGTCGTGCATGAGTGCGATTCACGGCATACAATATTGCACGCGGACATGAAATAACGCGCTGATCAGATAATTCTGTAAAATGTGAGAAAAATAAAAATATGTCTAGCAGAGCGTGGTTTCGATCCACGGACCTCTCGGTTATAGGCCCAGCACGCTTCCACTGCGCCCCTCTGCTTTATTTTTTTTTTATTTATTGCCGGTCTTCGACATAAGACAGTACATAGAAATTACCACACACTCCAATAACACAAATGCACGCTATTGCACAAAAAAAAGGAAAAAAGGGAAAAAAAAGTAAGTCGTCCGTCCGTATAGGACCGACGTTGTCACGTTAAAATTCCTTCATGGCTGCCAGAGCAACCAGCCTTGACAGCCAATCCGGTACATACACTTTCATTTTCTGTTCGTCAATAAAGCGAGATACACATTCTTTGAAATAAATCCTCGCGGGCCTCGCGTCGGGGTCACAGTGGTACCCTGCCATACGAGCCCGCCATAAACAGTGGAGTGCAATCAGCATAATAAAGTCATAAGGAACCCCGTCATCGTCCTTAATTGAGAGATACCTGATCCCATGGGGGTCCACTGGCAATTCTTTCTTTAGTGTTCGCTGTAACACGTCCCAGAAGTAAACCCCCTCCCAACAGTGCAAAAAAACATGGTCTATGGTTTCGGGCTGCTTGCAGATCAAGCAGTGCGATCCCCATGGTACAGTACAACCCCGTTCTTTCATAAAAGTCTTGACGGGGAGCGTTCCGGTATGAAGGTTAAAGAAAAATGTTTTTACCCCGGGTGACACCTCCATGCGTTTCACCCGTTTAAGCACATCCTGTCCTGCCCCTCCACTGTATATGGCTCTATATAATGGTACTGGGAAAAGTACATCAGCAAGGTCTCTATACAGTGTTTTTCTTTTCACTTCACAAAGATAATCACTTGAAAAGCGCACAGTGAGGAAGCGTACACTTTCGACCACTTCCTTGAGATACCCACGAAGTGTTCCGATCATGCTTCTGTACTGACAACATGTTCCGGCAATGCGTCGCTCAACCTGAGCTGGCAAACAGTGCGCAGAAAAGGGTCTCGCGTATCGCGAAAAAACAAAAATCTGTTTACCAGCTGTCTAACAAAGAGATGAATTAAGCCCAGACCCCCGTCCTTCACTCTTCTGAACAAGTTTGTTCGGCTGCACCTTTCCCATGTCGAACCCCAGATGAAAACCGCAAACACTCTGTGCAGCCTTTGCACGTTTGCCCGGGAACAATGGAGCACTTGCATGACATAATACAACTTAGAGATAAAGAAAATATTGCAAACTGTCGCTCTTGCAAAAATAGACAGGTTAGTTCCTTGCCATCTGTCTACTTTATCTTTCATTTCTTTGGTTTGACTCCTCCAGTATTCCTCGCTGCTGTTGTAGCTGTCGAGGGGAACACCTAGATACCGTGCAGGAGTTTTCATCCAGTTCACGTTCGCGAAGTAGTCCGGTGCAGACGGCCACTCCCCGTGCCATAGTCCAAGGGATTTGCCCCAATTTACTCTGCTGCCCGTGACGTCACAGAAGTGCTTCACTACAGTTATTGCTTCGGTTATACTTGGTTTGTCTGTGCAACACACTGCGATGTCGTCTGCATACGCGAGTACTTTAACTTCGGCCGCTGCCAGCCTAAAACCACGTATTCTGACATTTTCAGTGATTGCCAGACACATTGCTTCAATATATATAGCGAACAGAAGCGGACTGAGGGGGCAGCCTTGGCGCACTGAACGCATGATGTTAATGGGGGCCCCCAGTGACTTATTAACAATTAACCGCGTTGTGCTGTTCTGATACGCCAAGGCCACTCCCTCAGTGATGATGGAACCAACATTAACATGATCTAAGATTGCAAACAAAATAGCATGCGCGACACAGTCAAACGCTTTCTCGAGGTCAAGCTGAAGAACTGCAACGCCGCTATAGGTGACGTCACAGCACTCGAGAACACACCGCATCCTATGGATGTTCGCAAAAATAGATCGCCCCTTGATGCCGCAAGTTTGGTGGTCAGCGACTATTTCCTTGATGACACTTTGGAGTCTGGTGGCTATAACCTTCATAAATATTTTATAATCGATGTTAGTTAATGATATGGGCCTGTAGGATGTGACGAGCTTTAGTTTATCTATTTGATCGGTCTTAGGTATTAGTATAGTGTGCGCTTTTCCAAAGGAAGGTGGCAAGGATTTCTGCTCATATGCGTCATTAAATACCGCAGCTAGCAAAGGAGCCAGTTCGCTTTTAAACGTCTTATACCAACCAGCGCTGAGACCATCAGGTCCGGGTGACTTGCCCAGGTTCAAATCGTCGATTGCTTTCTCGACTTCCCTCTGGGTTATTCTGCCTTCTAGTCCTTCTTTGGTGTCATCATCCAATCGCGGCATACGATGGAGAAAAGCAGCTTTAAACCCATCTAAATTGGCAGCTTGGAATGCAAAGAGCGACTGGTAGTACTCCGTGAAAGCGCGGCCTAAGCTTTCGTTGTCTTCAACAACACTGCCGTTCATTAAAATCTTATCAACATTGTTGCGTCGTCCGTGCGCCTTTTCTAGTCCAAGCGCCCTTTTTGTGGGCGTCTCCCCTGCCGCTAGTGCATCGGCACGTGCTCGAACAATGGCACCTTGATAACGCTCTTTATCAAACTGTTCAAGCTTTTGCTTGATGTTTCGCACGTCGTCTTTGTACGCCCCAGGCTGTCTGCACTCAAGCGTAATAAGCTGTCTGAGTAGTGTTCTAAAACCCTTTTCTTTCACTTCCCTCTCATATTTTAGGCAGCTCGATCGGTCCAAGGCTTTCATTTTAACGTTTTGTTTAAAGCATTCCCACTTTTCCACTATTGTTTCCGATGTTGCTTCGCGTATTTTATTAACCATATCGCGTACTGCGGCAAGAAATGGCTCATCGATTAGTAGCATTGCATTCATTTTCCAGAGGTCCCAATTGAAAGCATGTCTCCTTTTCTCTATGCCGACTTCACATTTAACCAGACAGTGGTCCGAGAACGCCACAGGTACAACGCAATAGCCATGGCATTTTGGGATTGCATCCAACGAAATGTACATGCGATCCAATCGCGCATGGCTACTACCCTGAAAACGCGTAAACGTCACTTCATGACCAGCTTCGAGACACTCAAAGACATCGTCAAGTTCATTTTCGCTTATTATATTGGACAACACATCACTACTTTTGTCACGCATACCGGCATTGTTGACTCTGTCTTTAGCGCTCAGCACACAATTGAAGTCTCCTAACAGGATTACGCGCTTATCACACCAGACATACTGTTCAAGGTTCTAAAAGAATAAGACACGCTCATCCACAGAGTTCGGTGCGTATACGCATATGATGCGAAACTCGACATCACTCGTGAAAACATCACAAAAAGCAATCCTTCCAGACTCACAAGAAAATACTCTTTGAATCTGTATTCCTGGCAGCTTCTTTACAAAAAGAAGGCAGCCCCCGGACGTGCCAATCGCATGACTAACCACCGCAAAATACCTAGTCGTGAAACGTCACACCATGCTCCCGGTCTCCTCCTCCCCGTCTACCTTAGTTTCCTGGACGGCTAGTACGTCTATGTCATGGTCAGTGACTAACCGTAGGAGCTGACTTTGCCTACGACTAGCCGCCAACCCTCTCACATTTAATGTGGCAATACTAAAGGACGGAATTTCAGCCATCTTGAACTAGTGAAAAAGTAGGCCCGGAGCATGGTGCTTACCGTTCACGACTAGCCCTCGGCTAGTCGCCTCCGGGACCCTCCGTCTTCCCGGCGGCGTTAGTGGCCGGTGCTTTGTCACCAGGTGTTCTCTCAGGAGGAACGTTCGGTTTTGGCTTGAAGCCCATCCGCCTTCCCAGCGGCGTCTTGGTCGGCGGTCCCTCACTGCTGTTGGTTGCACTCTCGTCCCTGTCCTTGGTCTCCTCGTGGGAGCGCTTGACTGGGGCACCAAGGGTCGTTGTCCGGTCGCCGTCGATGACGGCTTTGTCCTGCTGCATTGCTGTTTCGTCGTCATCGGCCGCGTCTTCACCAACGCCTCCGGTCGCCTGGACCTCTGCAGTCGGGAGCTTTTCCGGCAAACTCGGCTTCTCAGCAGCCTCGGCCAACTTGCCGTCTGCACCCTCGTTCGACGTACCATTGCTTGTCGGTGACGGCACCAGGTCTCCAGCTCCTTTGGCAGCGTCCTCCGCCTCCACAACGTCCATGACGTGCTCTGCCGCAACGTCATTCGCAGCTGGGACTGTCACGGCGGCGTAGGATTTCACACAGTCAGCGTCAACGTGGCCGAATCGTCTGCACCGTGAACAGCGGGGGACTTTGCACTCCCGGCGGACGTGTCCCGTGCCTTGGCAGCGCAAGCACTGCATGGGGCGACCGGGAACAACCACCAGGGCCAACTCACCGCCGACGCGGACCTGGTGAGGGAGGTCCTCCACCTTGACTCCACTTTTCAGCTTCAGCAGCACGGTCCTTGTGGTTGACGTCTTTTCTCCCATGCCTTGGACACGCCACCTCTCCCGGCTCACTTCCTCGACCTTGCCGAAATCTGCGAACGCCGTGCGGACGTCCTCGTCGGCGACGCCGTACAGCAGCCAGTGAAGCCGAAGCTTCACCTGCTGGTCCTGCGGGTCAACGATGACGCACCGTCGTCCCTTTACTTGTAGTTCCTTGAGGGCCAACAGTCGTTTTGTGGCGGTCGCATCCTTGAGGATCACCGCCCAGACGTGGTTAATTTGGTACGCCCCTATGCATAGCACCTCAGGCAGCAAACCTGTCGGCAGCAGGGCGTCCCTGAAATCTTCGACCTTGTAAGGTCTCGCACGCACATCACCGTGCAAAAACACGGTATTAATCGCCAATCGTCCTTGGGGCAGTTGAGGCAGAATAAACGGATATTCGATATCTTCATCGTTGCGCCTGTTTCCGCGGCCAAAAGTGACCGCTGTCGCTGCCCCTGAAGAGGCCATGATTCGACGATCCGTCACGCTCGGTGGCCGGAAGCAGAATGTGCGCCACTCTGCTTTACTGTTAGTGCGCGTATATTCGCACAAATTTGTAATCAACGATTTAAGCTTCTTAAATCGCGGAAAGGAGGCGTCGTGCATGAGTGCGATTCACGGCATACAATATTGCACGCGGACATGAAATAACGCGCTGATTAGATAATTCGGTAAAATGTGAGAAAAATAAAAATATGTCTAGCAGAGCGTCGTTTCGATCCACGGACCTCTGGGTTATGGGCCCAGCACGCTTCCACTGCGCCCCTCTGCTTTACTGTTAATGCGCGTAAATTCGCACAAATTTGTAATCAACGATTTAAGCTTCTTAAAGCGCGGAAAGGAGGCGTCGTGCATGAGTGCGATTCACGGCATACAATATTGCACGCGGACATGAAATAACGCGCTGATTAGATAATTCTGTAAAATGTGAGAAAAATAAAAATATGTCTAGCAGAGCGTGGTTTCGATCCACGGACCTCTGGGTTATAGGCCCAGCACGCTTCCACTGCGCCCCTCTGCTTTACTGTTAATGCGCGTAAATTCGCACAAATTTGTAATCAACGATTTAAGCTTCTTAAAGCGCGGAAAGGAGGCGTCGTGCATGAGTGCGATTCACGGCATACAATATTGCACGCGGACATGAAATAACGCGCTGATTAGATAATTCTGTAAAATGTGAGAAAAATAAAAATATGTCTAGCAGAGCGTTGTTTCGATCCACGGACCTCTGGGTTATAGGCCCAGCACGCTTCCACTGCGCCCCTCTGCTTTCCTGTTAATGCGCGTAAATTCGCACACATTTGTAATCAACGATTTAAGCTTCTTAAAGCGCGGAAAGGAGGCGTCGTGCATCAGAGCGATTCACGGAATACAATATTGCACGCGGACATGAAATAACGCGCTGATTAGATAATTCTGTAAAATGTGAGAAAAACAAAAATATATGTAGCAGAGCGTGGTTTCGATCCACGGACCTCTGGGTTATGGGCCCAGCACGCTTCCACTGCGCCACTCTGCTTTACTGTAAATGCGTGTAAATTCGCTCACATTTGTAATAAACGATTTAAGCTTCTTAAAGCGCGGAAAGGAGGCGTCGTGCATCAGAGCGATTCACGGAATACAATATTGCACGCGGACATGAAATAACGCGCTGATTAGAAATTTCTGTAAAATGTGAGAAAAACAAAAATATCCGTAGCAGAGTGTGGTTTCCATCCACGGACCTCTGGGTTATGGGCCCAGCACGCTTCCACTGCGCCACTCTGTTTTTTTTTTTTATTTATGAACCTTGTTTTATTCACACACACAGATACACATACACATGTAAAAGTACGCTGGCCTACTTGGGCCACCGTAGCAAGCTAAAATTTTTTGAACTCCACCAATTCATCAAGGACATCCAACCAATCAGGCGGTTCCGTCTGTACACGAAATATTTCACGTATGAAAACAATACTTTCAACAAAATTTTCTCGCGTTGACCGCAGGTTTACATCAGCATGCGTTACCGCCATCCGTGTTTTCGAAAGAGGATGGAGGCCTAAGAGCATTATCATATCATATGGGAACTCTTGATCGCTGTCTACCGGCAGGAAGCGTATACCCTGCGGTGTTATCGGCAGTTCCTTTTTAAGCGTTCTTTGCAAGACGTCCCAGTAAAATACGGCATCCCAGCACTCAATAAATGCGTGCTCAATGGTCTCGGGTTTCTTACAGATTACACAGTTTGTCGTCCAGGGCACGAATATTCTTTTGTCGGCCAACCATGTTTTCACAGGAAGGGTAGATGTATGCCACTTGAAGAAAAAAGATTTTGCATTCGCTCTCACTGGCATCCTTTTAACTCTTTTTAACACATCTTGCCCAGGGCTTCCATAGTATTTCATTCTGTACATAGGCACTGGCAGCATAACTTCAACTAAATCTTTGTAAAGTTTCTTTCTTGTCACTGTGCTCAGATATTGCATTGAAAATCGAGCTTTTAGTATTCGGAAGGAAGTTGGTACCTCCCGCACGTAGCCTTTAACCCCACAGTTTACAGGCGTTGCACTTGACACAATAATTTCAGGAAGAACATCCTTCAAGCGAACCTGAAGCATCGTACGCAAAAATAAGTCACTTTGGTCACGCAAGAAGACAAAACGAGAAACAATCTGTCGTAAGAACAAATGCGACAGTCCAAGTCCCCCATCTCGAACAGGACGAAACAAGTGTGTTCGACTGACCCTCTCCCAAGTGGAACAACAAATAAAAACAGCAAACACTCTGTGAATTTTCTGTACGTTCACACGTGTCATGGACAAAAATTGGAGAACATACCACACTTTGGCAATTAAAAATAAATTACAAACAGTTGCCCTTGCAAACATCGATAAATCGCGACCTTGCCATCCTCCGGTTTTCTCTTTTAGACGCGACGTCTCATCTTTCCAGTATTGTGCAGTGCTATTGTAGTGCTCAAGAGGCACACCCAGATATTTCGAAGGAGACACAGTCCACTGTAAATTTGCGAAGACAGCTGGCGTGACATCCCAGCTTCCATGCCAAAAGCCGATACTCTTGTCCCAGTTGATCTCGCAGCCGGTTTGTCCGCAAAATCTATGAGTCTCGCTTATTGCCTCCTGCACACTTTCCCTATCCGTACAAAATATTGCCACATCGTCAGCATAAGCAAGCACTTTAACATGTGACGATTCAAGCTTATAGCCATTAATCCTTTTATTGCTTATTAGAGATAAACAGAATGGCTCTAAGTAAATTGCAAAGAGCAAAGGGGACAATGGTCAACCTTGCCTTACTGATGATCTGATCTTAATACTATCAGTTAGTTTCTTGTTCACCACAATGTTTATAATACAGTCACTGTACACCATCTTTAAACCATCGAGTATCACAGTGCCTATGTTTGCATGTTCAAGAATGCTGAAAAGAACTTCATGCGACACACGGTCAAATGCTTTTGCTAAGTCGAGCTGCAACATAGCTACTCGATCGTCAAAAATGTCACAACACTCGAGAATACTGCGGGCTACATGCACATTTGTACAGATAGAGCGTCCTTTTATGCCACATGTCTGGTGTGGTCCAACAAGAAGTTTGATGACACTCTGCAGTCGCTTTGCCAACACTTTTGTGTAAACTTTGTAGTCCGTGTTTGTGAGCGTTATCGGACGATACGCCCCCACAGATAGCAGCTTAGTACGGTCGTCAGATTTCGGAATCAGCACTACGTGAGCGGCGCGGAAAGAAAGCGGCATTTCTTTCGTTTCGAACGCCTCTGTGATTACTGCATGCAAAATGGGTGCCAAATCATCGGCGTAAGCTTTGTAGAACGCGGCACCGAGGCCGTCTGGCCCAGGTGTTTTCCCCAACGTTAGTTCGGTGATCGCATGTTTGATTTCATCTACGCTAATGGGTTGCTCCAAAAGCGCTCGAGTATCTTCATCTAACCTTGGCATTAAATCAAGGATCTCCGGCTCTAGCGGAGAGCTCCCGCTTCTTTTTTCACCTATTAGGTTCTGATAGTGCTCAACAAATGCTCGTTCAATTTCGTTAATGTCACTGGTAATATTGTTTTGATACCTTATCTCTCGGATTTCATTTTGTGTTGCATATCTCCTTTCGTCGCACAATGCGCGCTTATTGGGAGTTTCCCCCATCCAGAGCTTTTCAGCTCGCGCCCTTACTACTGCTGATCGATATTTTTCAACGTCGAGAGCCTCGAGCTGACCCTTAACTTCACGGATTTCTTTACAGAATTTCCCGGGATTCGCTGTTCCCATGCTGATCATAAAATCAAGCTGGCATTGCAATTCTCTTGTTTTTTCTTTTTCTTTATGACTGAGCAATGTTCCCCTCTCGATCGCTATCAGCTTGACTTCGTTCTTGAAATGGTCCCATTCAGCCGCACGTGACTTTGCTGCTGTGCGGGTCATGCATTGAATTTTTCCTTTTACTTTTCCATTAAACAATTCGTCGTCGAGTAGTCTTACGTTGAACTTCCATAACTGCCAGCTGAATTGCGTTTTCCTTTTCTTGCCACCGAGTGTGACCATAACAAGGCTGTGATCACTAAAAGAGACATGTTTTACTTCATAATTAGTGCACATGTTCACAAAGTCAACCGAGGCATAAACTCTGTCGAGCCGCGCGCTACTTCCGCGCTGGAAGTGCGTGAACACGGGCCGATTTCCATTCGAAAGAAGCCATCCCATGTCGTCCAAATCATTTTTGTGCATTAACGCCTGCAGTACATTTGCACTTTTATCGCGACCAGACACATTCTTAGCTCTGTCTTCGGCCATCAAAACACAATTGAAATCGCCAAGCATGACAATACGCTTCAAACACTTCAAGTAACGCTCGATTTTTCCGAAAAAGTCTACGCGATCGTTCTCGTTATTAGGTGCATAAACACATATCACTCTCCAAGGCTGGCCGAAAAAATAAAAGTAAACAATTAGCAATCGTCCTGCTTCAGAAACAACAATGCTCACATCCGAAATGTCAAGGTTATTGCGGATGAAGATCGCGCATCCACCGGATGTTCCCACAGCATGACAAATACAAACATTGTAGCGCGTTCGAAAGGTTTCCACCACGCAGTCCGTCTGCTCTTCACTTTCGATTTTAGTTTCTTGCACTGCGACAAGATCTAACTCATTTTCTAAAAATAGTCGGCTCACTTGGTACTGCCTTCTCCGGGCAGCTAAACCCCTTACATTCAGTGTAGCTACTCGTAGCGGCTGCCCAGTTTTATCGTGCATATTTTGTGAGGAGCGAACGGGTCGCACGACGCTCACCTCTGTGCGCGACCGCACGGCAGACAGTTCACCGGGTTGGGCCAGTCCTTGCAGAATTCTTTCTGACACGCTTGCACCTTCTGCAACACAAGCTTGATGTCTCCGCTCCCCGAAGCCGTCCATGCGTGTGAAAGTCTTTCGCACCTTGATGTGCTGGCACCCAAAAAGCGCAGACCCCGGCGCCTACTTCGGCGTCGTGTCTGCAACATGTTTGTCTGGGGGAATGTTCGGCTTCGGCCTGAATGACGGCCGTCGGCCCAGTGCCGCTTTAGCAGGCGGCTCCTCGGCATTCAGGCCACCATTCGGGTCGTCAAGTTTCACTGTCTGGATGTGCGCCCTCTTACTCGACGACGTAGTCACATCTGTCTCCATTGCGCTCAGCGCGTTGGAGTCAGTCACTGCAGCTGAGTCTTCCTTGGCTTCTTTTGACAGGTGCAGCCTGTCCTTTTCCGGGTCAGACTGCCTTTCTTGCGGTGCCGGCTGCTCGCATGGTACGGACATCACGGCCAGCTGCAAGGGGGCGGGTGCTGTGGGCGTTACTTGCGGTTTAACCTCACTTTCAGCGGCTGCCGCGTCCTCAGCCTCCGCCTCGTCCATGACAAGCTCCGAGGAATCTGGATTCTTCAACGGCCCTGTGACGTTTGCGTATGTAGGCGTGCACTGGCTTTCATCATGGCCAAAACGCCTGCAACGCGAGCATCGGGGCACCCGGCACTCCCGGCGAACGTGGCCTTTTCCTTGGCAGCGCAAGCAAAGTGGTGGCCTTCCAGGCACCACTAATAAAGCTGGCTCTCCCGCGACTCGAAGCTGATGCGGGATATCTTCACTTGTAACGCCCGGCTTCAACTTGAGGTTCACCAGACGCGTTGTGGAGCCCTTGTCTGTGACGCCCTGTGCACGCCAGCGCTCTCGGGAAACTTCCGTAACTTCACCGTACGGCGCTAGAGCCTCACGTATGTCTTCTTCGTTGACATTATAGAGCACCCAGTGCATTTTAAGGCGTAGGTCCTGGTTGTTCGGGTCAACGACTAGACAGCGCCTGCTCTTGACAGTAATTGTTGCAGATCTTAACAACTTCTTGACGGCTTCGGAGCTCTTCAGTGTTACGGCCCACACATGATTCATCTGGAAAGCTCCCAAGGCGACAACCTCGGGGAGCATTTCCAGGCTGGCCAGGGCATCCCGGAAGTCTTCGACTCTGTACGGCCGAGCACGGATATCACCATGCAAAAAAACTGTATTAAGAACAATCCGACCTTTTGGCAGATGGGGCAGCATCACTTGATAATCCTGGTTGTCTTCATGAATGTTCCTGTTTCCGCGGCCAAGATGGGCCGCTGAGACCGCTCCTTCGGAGCACATGATGGCACGTCCGTTCGCCTCGACGTCCGGAAGTGGAATCGCCACTGCGCCACTCTGCTTTACTGTAAATGCGTGTAAATTCGCTCACATTTGTAATAAACGATTTAAGCTTCTTAAAGCGCGGAAAGGAGGCGTCGTGCATCAGAGCGATTCACGGAATACAATATTGCACGCGGACATGAAATAACGCGCTGATTAGAAATTTCTGTAAAATGTGAGAAAAACAAAAATATATGTAGCAGAGCGTGGTTTCTATCCACGGACCTCTGGGTTATGGGCCCAGCACGCTTCCACTGCGCCACTCTGCTTTACTTTTTTTTCTTCTTTATTGCCTGGTTTGGACAAATACATAAGCAAGAACAATCACTACACAGATGCTAAAAATGCTGACAGACTGTCTGCCAGCACAATGGGGCTAAAAACATTTTATAGCAACAAGTTTGTCTAGGAAGGAATACCAATCAGGTTTCTCGGTTTGCACTTGATACAGGTCTCTGAGATATTTAATGCTTTCTATGAAGTACTCCCGCGCCGGTCTCGCATTTACATCCTCGTTCATCACGTCCATCCGCGTCTTGTACACACTATGGAGAACCAATGCCATGAACTTATCGTAGGGCACACCCCCTACGTTTACGACAGGCAAAAAGCGGATGCCATAGGGTGTAACTGGCAGGTCTTTCTGCAGGGTCCTTTGAAGGATGTCCCAGAGAAAAACTGCATCACTGCAGTCCAGGAACATGTGCTCAATTGTCTCTGGTTTTCTGCAGATGTAACAATTTACTGACCCTGCGACATATATACCTTTTTCGTGTAACCAAGGTTTCGTAGAGAGTTTGCCAATGTGCAGTTTGAAGAAGAACGTTTTTACAGATGGTCGTACCGGCATGCGTTTCACTCTCTTTAAGACATCATTTCCTGGTCCGAGGCCATATACAGAGCGGTACAGTGGTACAGGCAACATTGTGTCGACAAGATCTTTGTACAACCGTTTTCTTGTGACATCATGTAGATAGTCCAATGAAAAGCGTACTATCAATATATTAAATGCTGCAACAACTTCACGCATGTAGCCCCAAAGTCTAACTTGACCCCCTGCGTACGATGAAACGATAAAACCGGGCATGTGACTTTGTAGCCGAATTTGCAACATTTCTCGAAGAAAAGAATCGCTCTAATCTCGTAGATACATGAAAATGGCCACGATCTGCCGCAAGAACAAATGCGCAAGCCCGAGCCCTCCGCTTCGCACTGAGCGGAACAAGTTCGTCCGACTTGTTCTTTCCCATCCCGAGCCCCAAACAAAAAGAGGCAGCACTCTGTGCAGCTTTTGAACAGAAAGACGTGACATTGACAAAGCTTGAAGCACATACCACACTTTCGCAACTAGGAAAAGGTTACAGACAGTTGCACGTGTAAATATAGAAAAATTGTGCCCACCCCATTTTGTTGTCTTAGCACGTGGCTTTTCCCTTTCATCCTTCCAGTATTCCTCATTTTCTCGGTAATGGTGGAGCGGCACGCCGAGATACTGGCCAGGGGTTACCGTCCACTGCACCTTTTTGTACACAGATGGTGTGGTTTCCCAACTTCAGTGCCAAAAACCTAAACTTTTGCTCAAGTTAACACTACTACCGGTGCACTCACAAAAGGAAGTTACGTCATGAAGCGCTTCCGCAACGCTTCGCTTGTCTTCGCAAAACAGAGCAATATCATCGGCGTACGCAAGCACTTTAACTTCCGCATGCATCAATTGAAAACCATGCACATTTTCATTGTTGAGTATCTTCTGGTAAAAACTTTCTAAATAAATGGAAAATACTAGGCTACTTGCCGGGCATCCTTGTTTGATGCCAGAACTTACAATAATGCTCTCAGTGAGGTGTTTGATGAGTATCCTGGTAGAAGAACCCGTATAAGCCATTTTGATGCCTTCAAAAATAACAGCTCCAACGTTCACATATTCAAGAATACGAAAAAGAACATCATGTGTGACACGATCAAACGCTTTTTCTAAATCTATTTGCAGCATTGCTACTTTCCTGTCAAAAACATCGCAACACTTCTAGCAACATGAATGTTTGTCGTTATAGTTCGACCTCTTATGCCACAAGTTTGATGTGGTCCAACCAAAACTTTAATAACACTTTGCAGTCGCTTTGCCAATATTTTCATGAAAGTTTTATAATCGACGTTTGCTAAGGTAATTGGTCTGTATGATGCCACTGACAACTGTTTCGTTGGGTCGTTCGTCTTTGGAATTAACACAACATACGACCGACAAAAAGATACAGGCAAATGTTTTTCCTTGTATGCTTCGGCAAAAACGTGGTACAAAATTATTGCAACTTGACTCTTGAAAGCTTTGTAGAATGTCGCACTTAATCCATCAGGTCCAGGTGACTTTCCAAGACTCAACTCATCTATTGCGTGCTCTATTTCTCCCACAGAGATCGGTGTTTCTAATGTTGCTTTTCTGTCATCGTCTACTTTAGCCATGAGGGGTAAGAAGTGATTTTCAAATCATTTTCCAACTCGTTTAGTGCATCCTATCAGCTCGCGGAAATGCTCAACAAATGCTCGTTCAATTTCTGTCTTGTCGCTGGTAACAACATTTTGATACCTTATCGATTTAATTTCATTTTGCATAGCATATCCTTTTCTCGTCGGCCAGCGCGCGCTTAGTAGGCATTTCGCCGCACCAGAGTCTTTCAGCGCGTGCCCTTATTATGGCACCTCGATACTTCTCTGCGTCTAAGCGCTCTAACTTTCCTTTCACATCTTTAATATCTTTGCTGCGGAAACCAGGCTGTACACACTCTTGACACAATAAAAAGTCTAATTGTCTTTGCAGTTCTTTTTCTTTCTTCTTTTCATCATGCCGCTTCTGAGTTGCTTTTTCTATTGCAGTGATTTTTATCTTTTCCTTGAAACGCTCCAAAAGATGAATGATGCTATCAGATGCCTTTTAAGGACTTCATCTAAATTCCTTTTTGCCGCTTCAACGAACAGTTTATCATCTAGAAGTTTGTCGTTGAACTTCCACAATTCCCAGTTAAATTTTTCCTTCACCTTTGTTCCTATTGTAAACGTGACCAAGATGTGATCACTGAATGAGACGTGTTTGACAGCGTAGTCATGGCACAGTGGTACTAGCTTGGCTGTTACGTAGGCTCGGTCCAGCCTGGCGTGACTGCTACCTTGGTAATGCGCATACGTCGTGAAATTGGACAAGACGTTACCGATATCTTCCCATTCGTGTTCATTAACCGCAGAGCTTAAAACCATAGCACTGTAATCACGTAAAGGCTTCTGTCTCGCCCTATCTTCAGGAGCACATACGCAATTAAAATCCCCAAGGAAAATAATTATTTTGTCACAGGAAAGATACGTAGAAATACTTTCAAAAAATATTATCCGGTCTTTCACTATATTGGGAGCATAAACACAAATCACTCGCCAGCTTGCGTTACAAAATAAAAAATCGCAGACGATGAGCCTCCCCATGTGATCAACATGCACGCTTTGTTCTTGTATGCCTACAGACTTCCTCAAAATAAGTAGGCATCCACCGGACCTACCCACGGCGTGGGATACGCAGACATTGTAACGAGGGCGGAAAACTGAAACCATGCGATCCGTCTGCTCTTCTGTCTCAACTTTGGTCTCCTGTATAGCGGCAATATCAACATCGCTTTCAAGAAGCAGGCGACTCAGCTGACATTGCCGCCTTCTGGATGCTAATCCTCTCACGTTAAGTGTCGCAACACGTGTAGGGTTCTGTAGTTTGTTAGCCATTTTTTTAATTTTTGTTAAAAGGAGCCGATGAACCGCATGGCACGAAAACTACTAGCGAGTCAAGTACACATAACAAGAGCGACCCACCACTTACAATTCTCGTTAGAGGATCCACTCGCATGTTCACACTCTCTACCGTCCATGGAATTCAACCGCGCATTTCCATTCTCTGTTGCCAAAATGTCACCATGACCGCGCACGTGAATCACTGCACTTCAAGGGCGGCTTCGCCGCCGAGCGCGGGTCGTCCAGTATGGACGGCCGCGGCTTGAAAGAGGGTCTGCGGGTCCCCGATGATTTGGAAGGTGGCTCTTCACCACAGATTTTACCGTCTATGGTTTTTTCACCGTCGTTGGTCTGGTCTCGCGGTCGCTTTCCTGCCTGGGGGCTAGTGGCGCTATCAGCATCTGCTATGCTTTCCTCTGGCTCGAACCCAGGTGCCGCATCTTCGTTGGGCCTGTGGTATACGTCCCCCGAAGTGGTTGCCTTGTCGCTTGTTTTTTCTTGCACCACTACCTGGGAGGCGGAGACGACTTTCGCTTCTGCGTCCTGTTTTATGACCACAGAAGACCCTGGCTCTGCCACAAGTGGGTCACCTGCGGCTTTAGTTGCATCCTCTGCGTCCGCCTCGTCCATTAGATGCTCAGCTGGATCTTCGCAGGCATCAATACTGGTGACGTTGGCATATGTCGGCGTGCACTCCTTCTCGTCATGACCGAACTTGCGGCAGACATTGCACCGAGGAACTCGACATTCTCACCGAATATGGCCCTTGCCATGGCAGTGAAGGCACAGTGGCGGTCTCCCGGCCACAACGACTAGCGCCTGCTCACCGGCTACACTCACTTGATGAGGCAATTCGTCTCGCTTGACTCCCGCTTTCAGCCTGAGGGTTACAAGCCGCGTTGTCGAACCTTTATC
Source organism: Dermacentor silvarum (assembly GCF_013339745.2). Lineage (NCBI taxonomy): Eukaryota > Metazoa > Arthropoda > Arachnida > Ixodida > Ixodidae > Dermacentor > Dermacentor silvarum. Next base: position 75,923 of record NW_023606305.1, read on the forward strand.
AGTCACGCCATGCACCCTCCAACGTTCCCTGCTGACGTCCGTTACTTGTCCGTACGGTGCAAAAGCACGCCTGACGTCTTCGTCCGGTACGTTATGAAGAAGCCAGTGGACTTTCATTCGCACGTCTTGGTTGGCGGGGTCAATCACGACGCACCTGCAGTCTTTGACCTTCAGCTCACCCACGTCGATTACTTTTTTGACAGCCTTCTCGTTCTTGAAAGTAACAGCCCACACGTGGCTCATCCGATACGCCCCCAAGGCAACAACCTCGGGGAGCAACATCAGACTGGCCAGCGCATCGCGGAAATCTTCCACTCGGTAGGGGCGGGCCCGAATGTCGGCGTGCACAAACACGGTGTTTTCGACAAATTTTCCTGTTGGCAAGCTTGGCAGAATCATCTCGTAGTCCTTTTCCTGTTGTTCGGATGCAAAAAACCTGTTTCCGCGGCGAGTCATTGCCGCAAGAGCCGCTCCGTTGGAGCCCATGAAAACACGACCGTTCACTTCAGTGACCGGAAGTGGGATCCTGCGCCACTCTGCTTTACTGTGAATGCGTGTAAATTCGCTCACATTTGTAATAAACGATTTAAGCTTCTTAAAGCGCGGAAAGGAGGCGTCGTGCATCGGAGCGATTCACGGAATACAATATTGCACGCGGACATGCAATAACGCGCTGATTAGAAATTTCTGTAAAATGTGAGAAAAATAAAAATATATGTAGCAGAGCGTGGTTTCGATCCACGGACCTCTGGGTTATGGGCCCAGCACGCTTCCACTGCGCCACTCTGCTTTTTTTTATTAATATTGCCTGCTTTGACAGAAATACACTAAAACAAAACATGAGTACACATATAAAATACATCAGTCACACTTGACTGACGTAGTCATATTAAAATCTTTTCAAATTTACAAGGTCATCAAGAATAGCCACCCATTCAGGAGGCTCGGTTTGCGCTTGATAATGTTCTCTAACATCTGCAATACTGAGAATGAAATTTTCACGTGTCGTGCGAACATTTATATCAGCATGACGGACCGACATTCTTGTCTTCCACAAGCTGTGGAGGCTCAGGAGCATGAACGTATCGTACGGTATTGCACCTTCAATATCAGTGGCCAAGAAACGAATACCTATCGGTGTGATTGGAAGATCCTTTTTGAGCGGTCGTTGTGGATGTCCCAATGAAATATTGCATCCCAACAGTCAATGAAAGCATGATCAATGGTCTCCGGTTTTTTGCAGAGCAAGCAGTTAGCTGTCCATGGCACGTAAATTCCTTTCTGTTCTAACCATGTCTTTACTGGCAATGTATTTGTATGCAATTTAAAAAAGACAGTTTTAACTGTAGATCTTACGGGCATCCTTCTTACTCTCTTCAAAACGTCATTTCCTGGTCCGCCACAGTTTACAGTTCGGTATATAGGTATTGGCATCATAACATCCACTAAATCCTTGTAGAGCTTTTTCTTTGCGATGGTACATAAGTATTCCAAGGAAAACCTCGCATGCAAGATACGAAAAGACATAACCACTTCACGCATATATCCAGTCACACTTTGCCCTCTGTCTTCACAAGACGCTTTAATGAACTCTGGCAGAGCTTTTGCCAGCCGTACCTGAATTACTGTTAGCAAGAAACCATCACTTTGGTATCGTAAAAAGAAAAAGCGCGACACAAGCTGCTTGATATACAAGTGAGCGAGACCCAGTCCACCACTGCGAACTGACCGAAACAAATTACTGCGGCTGACCCTTTCCCAACTGGAACCCCAAATAAACACAGCGAATACCCTATGTATCTTTTGTACATTCACTCTAGCCATGAACAGAATTTGCATTACGTACCACACTTTGGCTACTAAAAACAAGTTACAAGCACTAGCGCGGCCGAACATTGACAAGCCTCGTCCCATCCAGCCACCTGCTTTTTCCTTCATCTTATCAGTTTCGTCAACCAGTAATCCTTGCTATCTTTGTAATGCTGGAGTGGCACTCCCAGATATTTTGCTGGTGTGGTCGTCCAGCACGCCGATGCAAAACAATCTGGCCTTACGTCCCAATGACCATGCCATATGCCACAACTTTTTTCCCCAATTTATTTCAGATCCTGTTTTCTTGCAGTACTCTTTTGCCACGCGAACGACTTCTCGGATACTTTCTCGATCATCGCAGAAAACAGCAATGTCATCCGCGTACGCCAACAATTTTACTTCGGTCCTTTGCAGTCTAAATCCTCTAATATTCTCGCTACGGATCACGGCTAAACAGAATGGCTCAAGGTACACCGCAAAAAGCAGGGGGCTGAGTGGACATCCTTGCCGGACGCTGGATTTGACTGAAATCCTTTCACTCAGGTTTTTATTAATGATAATCTGTATAGTACAGTCCCGATATGCCATTTTTACTCCTTCCATAATAACATTGCCAACGTTTACGTAATTAAGAATAAGAAACAGCACTTCATGGGACACTCGATCAAATGCCTTCGCTAGGTCGAGCTGCAGCATGGCAACTCGACCTGAAAAGGCGTCACAGCATTCGAGTACACTGCGTGCCACATGAGTGTTGGTGGAAATGGTGCGCCCTTTGATGCCACATGTTTGGTGTGGCCCGACAATGTCTTTGATCACAGTTTGTAGCCTCTTCGCCAGGATTTTCATTAATACCTTGTAGTCTGTATTTGTAAGACTAATTGGTCTATATGAGCTTACTGATAGAAGCTTCTCGTGATCGTCTGTTTTTGGGATTAGGACCATATGGCCACTACAAAATGACGGAGGTACTTGCTTTTTCTCGTATGCCTCAGCGAACACTTGTAATAATATATATGACACTTCAGGTGCGAAAGCTTTATAAAAAGCAGATCCCAGCCCATCCGGTCCCGGCGCCTTTCCGTCAGCCAGCTCTTCTATCGCATGCTCGATGTCACGTTTGCTGATCGGTTCTTCTAATCTCTCTCTTACGTCATCATCAAGTTGCGGCATGGCATTCAAGAAATCTGTTTCAAACCCTAAATCCACCAGTTTCCTTTCACCAAAAAGTTTCCGATAGTGCTCTGCAAAGGCGTTTTCTGTAATTTTTTGATTCGATGTGATCTTATCATCATACCTGATTTGTTGAATTTCATTCTACATAGCATACCTTTTTTCATCGGCCAGGGCACGTTTGTTTGGCCTCTCATCAACCCATAGCCTCTCTGCTCGCACCCGAATCACAGCAGCCTTATATTTTCTAATGTCAATAGCTTCCAATTCGTTTTTAACGGTGCTGATATCACCTGTAAACTTTCCAGGTTCGGCACTCTCCATCTCAAGCAAGAGCTCGAGCTGTCGTTGGAGCTCCTTTTCCTTAATTTTTTCATTGTGGCGCCTAACACATCCCCTTTCAATCGCGATCATTTTAACTTTAATTTTTAGCTCTTCCCATGCTTCCGCATAGTCCCTTGGCTGGTCGTTTAATACTTTGGCTATTTCTTCTTTTACTCTGGTAACAAAGCATTCATCTTCAATAAGGTTTTGATTAAATTTCCAAAGCTGCCAGTTGAAACGTGACTGTTTTGGTCGGGTGCCAATGGTAAAAAACACCAGGCTATGATCGCTGAAAGAGACCGGCTGTGCAACATAGCCGTTACACATTGGTACAAGGTCAAGCGAAACATACGCTCTATCCAATCTCGCCTGACTGCCGCGCTGACAGTGCGTACATTGCAGTTGTGTTCTACGGATTAAGACATGGCCAACATCTTCTAAGTTGTGTTCCTGAACTAGGGTGTTCAAAAACAGAGCACTTTTGTCCCGCACTGCGGTTCGCTTAGCGCGATCTTGAGCATAACAAACGCAATTGAAGTCCCCCAAAAATATGATATACCTATCGCTATCACAACTTAGTGTTCAACGTCGGCGAAAAACACATTTCTTTCTTGCATATCATTGGGCGCATACACACAAATAAGTCTCCACTGAAAACCACTGAAAGAAAAATCAAAAAGGATAAGACGACCAGTTTCACTTACAGTGAGCGCTTGCTCAGTGATACCCAAACTCTTTCTTATCAAAAGTAAACAGCCCCGGACGTGCCC
>NW_023606306.1:0-180001 GCF_013339745.2 Dermacentor silvarum
AGCAAACAGATAAGGTGAGTTACATGAAAAATATATATTTTAATAACTCCATCAGAAGACAAATCGTGATGAATGTCAACGTCCGAGATGGAAGGAAGACGATTGGGAGACCTGCTTTATGTGGTAGTTCTCTCTGCCAGATCACGCTTCTCGCCAGTACGCACGCATGACCAGATTGTATTTAACTTTTTACGAGGGCTATTTGTGTAACGCTAAGGAATGCTGATTACTGCAGCCCCGGCTGACTTTTACATCGTTGAATGAACTTGTGCGAATGTTTCTGCGTATTTGAGGACAGAGGGCCCGCTTGGCAAGTCATTCTTGGCACGTAAGCAGACCTGTCTGCTGCACACTTCATGTTGTATGAATCAGTGCTCAGCGCAGTGAGACCAAATAAAAGTTATTGTTTGAAAATTGAGAAATATTTAACAAAGCAGTGAAACATGACCTTATTTTAATGCCCGCCCTCTGTAGCAAGCACAAAAAGCATAACAGAAATATCTTTTCTGTTTTTACATGTTTAGCCATACATAAATCTGCGAAAGAATTGTTTTTCTGGATGAGTTTCAATTGCTTTCATATCTTTAGCTACTTCATGTTCAGCGCTATAGATGTTTCAGCATTTTTGTAATGCTTTACCAGTATAATAATTAAGGGAGCTCAAGACAAACAGCCGATAGCAGGCAACCGCATCAACAGATGTCTTGTAATCTTAACTGGGTGCTGTCATTCGTAAGAAAATTTCCACTTTTGTTTTTAGCTTACACTTTTGTAAAATTTAAAGGGCGCGTTGGCGCCCTATATGATTTTACACGATGTAAATGTACTTACATTTGCGGAAAAGCCTCAACAGCTGTGCCTGTAACGGAGCATTTTCGAAAAGTCTGTGCAACCGACGGAACCTGGGGAGCCGCGTCACCACTGGCCTCTTGTGCAGGAACGGCCCCCTCCAACTGCATGTAATCCTGTTGTTCTGCGGAGGAGGGAGAAAATATGGGGCATTTTAGCTTGTCCAAACTGGTGAGATAGCAAAAGAGAAAAGAAGTGACGAGAGTGGCGCAGAGACCACATTCCGCCAGGAGTTACCAGCGACTTCCTGCGGAGGTGCTGCGCCTCTAAGTGAAGAACAGATGTACGTGTGATCACAGTGGACCCTTACTGTGCTCCACCCTGCAATTTTTGGGTGGAACTTATTGTCGGGGAACAGTGGTGTCTTCGCTCCTTATATGTGTCCTTAACATAAAGAGGCAAGGTTACCCTCTACACGAGAGAACTCCTTCACCGAGGCGCTGCCTTCAGCAAGCCGGTAGGATGTTGGCTCAAGAACCGATGGCACCTGGGGAGCGGCGTTACCACTGCCCTCTTGTGCAGGAACAGCCTCCTCCAATTGCATGTAGCCACGGTGTGCTGCGAATGAGGACATAATATGGTGCATTTCAGTGTGTCAAACACGCAGCAAAAAAATGAAAGGAAAAAAAGGAAGAAAGAAGTGATGAGAGTGGCACAGAGAGCACATTGCGCCAGGAATTACGTGGGACTTCCTGCGGAGAGGCTGCACGTCCAAGTGGAGGACAGGCGTACGTGTGATCACAGTGGTGCCTTACTGTGCTCCACCCTGCAGTTTTTTTCGGGTACTAAGAGAACAGTCGTGTCTTCGCTACTTATATGTGTCCTTAACATAAATAGGCAAGGAATTACCTCCTACACTAGGTGATTTCTTCACGGTGGTTGGTTGCAGCCATTGGCGAGACATTATCTGAGATGAACGAGCTCACGTGGCCTGACAAGTTGGACTCTGCAAACGTAATGTGGACAATTTATTTATGCCATATGCAACTACGTGTAAAGTTAAAATGAAAGTCACCTTCAATTTGGAAGGCTGGAGATGATTCTGACCAACGTCACCACACCTGTCGTCATGGGTGTCAGATCCGGTGCCTGCCATAAAGGTGTAGTAAATATACGTTAATTTTATACCAAGGAATGTATTCGATCAATTCTGTCGATGTATTCCCCTTGTTTTAATAAAGATAAGCACTGTTTTACGAACGACTATAGTACAGTCATGCCTATTGTCGCACGAAAGACGGCTTGGCGATTTGCTTACTCATAACAGGAGATATTGTAGGCTCTGCGTCGTGAAGAAGTAAACCGGGCCGCAGGAATGCTGATTCATGAAAGTGCAGCGAGCACACTACTCTCGACCATAGTTGTCCCGGCGTCTTATCTAGTAGGCATGGGTTCCTACAAAATTTCACCCAGGATAAATGCCTGCAAATTCAAGTAGCATGTAGCATTATTTAGGCCAATGTCCTGGCGAATAAGGAAGAAAAAAAAAGAGAAAACTAGATCAACGCAAAGCAGGGTGATGACAGCAAATGAAGAACACATGGCAGGAAAGATGTGGCTGTAGCACAAAGTGAAAGCATGAAGTACGGCATGTGAGAGATTAGGGCCGCGATTTTGTAGCGAGGCATTATTACTTATTGTACTCTAGTCTTATCATCCACCGCTCAGTCTGTTACGGCTAATCCCGTTGATAACGCGAGCGGACTGTCGCTCCGACCACTGACAAAGCGCGATAAGCGCAAAAAGGCATTATTACATGAAAGGCATCGCTACAAAATACCGGCCTAGTTGTGCATCTAAGCACAGTAATAACGATTTGGAGCGTTGTTTTTATATAGAACTAAAGCGATGCGAATTTTAATTGACTGAAGCACAATATTTATGCTATTTGAATAGGCGGTGAAGCGCTGGGGAAGTTGACACCAAAAGCTCCTAGCCTAAACTACGGCAGCAACGTAGCGCTAATTGTAAAGTAACAGACGTTTCACACAGATTTTTCAAAGCACCACGGCATCCCTCCACACAACCCTACAGGAAGGCATTAATAGTAATAGAGTTTTGCCTCACCTTGTGGAATAGAGAGGAAGCCGGTGTAGTGAAACGCCAGCCGTACGGCTGTTGCTGTTGCATCCTTGCACGGCACATCGTTTCCACGGGTACCGAGGAAAACGTTCGGCGTGAACTGTTGGTCGCATCGTCCCGTAGGACGCCGAGCCCGTTGGATACAGTGTTCAGCACTTTCACCCACGATGAAACGCACCTCGCAACACCACGCTCAGCAAAAAGTAAATTGGCGCCACAATAATTCAGAGAACGCATGCAGGAGCGAAACACCAAAGCATGCGAGGAGGCGTGTCGTAGCAGACGAACTTTACGAGCTCGCCTTTCCGTGCAATACAAGGGTTGCATGGTATGATTACGACATGCGCCCCTTCTTCAGAGGGCGCTGAGAAAAAGGTATAAAAAAGCACTATCATAATTTCTTTACACATTGCGCCTAATGAAAATTGATTGGGACATAAATGTTGTTTGAACAGTATAAAAAATTGCTTCGCCCTTCACAAAAAATGATTTTTTTATCAGTGTTTCTTCCCTCCTCCCCTAGTCGCGCTTCAATCGCAACTCCCATAACTCCCCTTGTTGATGTCGCTGGCAATAGGTTCTGAACCGCTTTTCGCCCGAAGCTTCGCGACCTATGTGAATTGGCCTTGGCTTCAACCTGGACTTTCTAGGTGCGCCACCGTCGACTTGGCTTTCGCAAGCCAAAAGTAAAGAAAAAAACAAGGGCTTTAGGAGAGGAGGCGGCGGAGGAAAGAGTAGATGGCGGTACTTTTCTTATATAGGGAATTTAGGGCACCAGGGTTTACTCTGGAACCGTCGATGACTCATGTATAAAAGCCGACGCGTTTCGCCGCTGATCATATTTCTACGATCGCCGACTGTGTTCGCCGCTATCGTTGTGCTTCGAGTGCAACTTGCTTTTGTGGGCGTCGGTTCGCCCAGTAAAGTCAGTTTCGTCGTTCACAGTTTTGCGATTGTTTTCTTCACCATCACTACCACGTGACAATATCGCTTGGGAGGGGAGGTGATGTGAAGGTAAAGATGCATGAGCTGGCCTCACAACAAATCCAGTTCCTAGCTTTCGAGTAAGCAAAGGTTGCGCTTCGACCCACCTGTACCGTGTTGCTGCTTGACGGTGCGATTTCAGAACGAAGTTTCAGAACGAAGTATTTCGAGCGGGTCGTGTGTGAACGGGGAGACTTTATTGGCGCAGACCAAGCGGACCTGGTGATTGACGAACACGAGGTGGAGCGGTCGGCCTATCTGGAGGACCGGCAGCTGCTGTACCTGCAGTGCGCAATGGAGGAGCACTGCGTCTCTGCTTCCGCCTATGCGCTCAAGGCAGACCCCGGTGAGATACCAGTGGTTGATATCTTTGGGTGTTTCGAGAAATTTACTCAACACGATGATACCTTTCGAAGTTGCCTGGTCCCGCTGTGCCTTGGTACAACCAGGGTTGAATCGAAACGCATGTCATTGTCCACTTTCGAAAAACGCATCGCATCTCTTCACAAAACTTCTCATTGACTTGTTCATTTACCAATGGTTGTTGTGGAGAATTCTCGTAAATAAGAGAAGCAACGTTTTTGATCAAAGACACCGAAAGCAATTGCAAACGCAAACATCAAAAAAACGGTGTTTACCTTGCGCTCGCCGAATCCAGCGCCTTTAAATGTCACAACCTTTGTCGATAGCAACGCTGCACCTAAATATAAGTACAGTTGCATACAGTTCTGAAGAGAAAGCTTAGTAGCGCGTAGAATGAATGCTCCATTGAGGAGAAGGTACTGAAACTGACCGGGACATTGCGAATCAGCAATATTCCAAGAAAACAAGGGAATTGACGACATAGTCTTCTAAAGAACGGCGAGGTAAATAACCAGGAAGCCAGCATGCTGTGCGAACACATTCGTGCTACTTTAGACGATATCTCGTAGCGACATGCAGGCTCATAAATGAGGTAACACTGCAGTTCATCACGTGATCACATCTCATTTAAACTGCCTTAAGCGTATCCAAGGGTGTTTTTTAGACCATGCAGAATTTCAGAAAAATCAGCTATGGCAGATAGCTTCATTCCAGTCATTGAGCTGTATTACTCAACGAGGCGGCCATTGCTTGTACAAGAAATCGAAATGCCTATTCGGTGAATTAACAAACATTCACCGAATAACTGTTCATTTATTTATTTTACGGCACATATTGCAATTTACGAATTGTAGCCGTGAGTTCGCAAGATGTGTCCACTTGGAACAATTCCTTAGGATGACACCACTTTCGAGATGTTCATTCCCAAAGCGTTAGACGAAATACATGGGCGTTCCAGTTATTTTTGTGCTACATTTTTGTACTACATATGGGGCAGAAACTTGGAGGTTAACAAAGAAGCTCGAGAACAAGTTAAGGACCGCACAAAGAGCGATGGAACGAAAAATCTTAGGACTAACGTTAAGAGAGAGGAAGAGAGCGGTGTGGATCAGAGAACAAACGGGGATAGCCGATATTCTAGTTGACATTAAGCGGAAGAAATGGAGCTGGGCAGGCCATGTAATGCGTAGGATGGATAACCGGTGGACCATTAGGGTAACAGAATGGATACCAAGAGAAGGGAAGCGCAGTCGAGGTTGGCAGAAAACCAGATGGGATGATGAAGTTAGGAAATTTGCAGGCGCAAGTTGGAATACGCTAGCGCAAGACAGGGGTAATTGGAGATCGCAGGGAGAGGCCTTCGTCCTGTAGTGGACGTAAAAAAAAATATAGGCTGATGATGATGATGACATAAAACGGCGGTTGGCAAAAATGTAAATGGAACAATAGTGGACATTTACTGCACGTTTGACGGCCCATATCACGGCGAGATACTTAGAAGTTGTTTCAAGTGGAAATGCCTTGAAAACTTACCGGCTATCATTCGTATCATGCAATATGGGCCGTAAAGTAATTATTTGAGAAGTTAATTAGTGCATGTTTGTTACGTCGATTATGTAGTTATATTTATCGGGCAAGCAATGTCCACGGGTTCGAGTAATACATCTCAAGGACTACAATTATGCTACCTGCCAAAGGTGATTAAAAAAAATTCCGTATGATCTGAAAAAAGAAAAATCTCCCCCTATACGTATATGCAGTATGATCGTTCTAATTTACCACTTCGCATCGGGCAAGGCTTTATTGAAATTGAAATTCATTTAGGTTTAGGTGTCACAATTTACGCACTTAGTGGAGGGAAAAGAGTGACAATGCCTGACTAGGCCCTCTCTCCCACAAAACTATGCTTTCCACTTGAACACATGACATCAGTCCCTTTGCATTTCAAGGGCACACAAACGAACCAACTCGCAATGAAGTGCGATCTCACAACGCAGAGCGAAGGGCTCTTGGCTACGCTCACCTTTATGCTTTAAATTCGCTAACAATAGGGGGCTACGTCAAGTAGCCGAGTCATTTTCACATTCGAGCCAGTGTGCAAGTCATCATTCAAATTCGACGGTTCAATGGGCTAGATAGGCTAAATTAGCTAGTTTAGCATGTATGCACAACAGAATGCGCAAAAGAACTCCAGAGATATACAAAAGAATTACCTGCAGAAACAACCTTGGGTTGATATTTTGCAAGTGCTTTCAGGCACATTAGGATAACAGACGGGCTTCTGATTGTAATGACCAACGCGTCATTCAGCCACCAGTGTGTACCTTGTAGAGAAAGCGGAAATTTTCTTCAGTATTCAAACGGGTGTACAATCACAAGACACGACATGCTTTACTCGGTAGAAAAGCGCCACAGTTTCCCACTACGACGAGAGAAGTGCAGCGAATTTCGGCGACGAACTTATCCTGTAACTTCTCTCTTTATCGTCAGGTAGAAAATTCACGCATTCACTTTTGAAGACAAGGTCTTTTGGCGAGTTCATATCAATTTGAGGTTCGTGGAATCTGGGTACCCCATGACTTTCGCCTCGTAAATTAGATGGTTTGAGGCCTTCTAGGGCACGTAGGGCAACAAAAGAGGCGTAAAACTGAAGCTTGGAACCAAAAAGACACACAAAGTTATCGAGCTATGTAAGGAGGGGTAATCAGGCGTAAATTAAGGAAAAATGGAGACATGAAGCCCAGATGCGCTGGTTCAGACTGCCTACGCCTAAATCCCGAAACGTAAGTGTGTCTTTACTCACGTAAAAATTGGGGCCGAACCCGCAGATTGTGCAGTCTGAAAATGTGGACCAATCCCCAAGAAGTGCGGTTTAAGAATAACGAAAGTAAAGTAAAAAGTTAAGTAAAGGGCTCTATACAAAAGTAAGCTGGTACTAAAGCAAAACGTATGTCAAGTTAAGGCGACTCAGCAGCGGTTGACATCAAAGGAAGAAAGACACGGTCTACTGAGGGAGCTGCTCCTCCCCCCCCCCGCCCAAATAACAAACATGGAAACACTTGGAAGAACAAACCACACGGTACACTAATGCGTCTCGGAAGACCTTGTCTTCAATGTCAACCGCTGGTGATTTGCCTTTTTTATAAGAGAATTATAGCTATGCGACGCACCTAAAGCGCCAAACGTGGCCATGTGCTGGCTTGCACGAGAGAAATTCGTAAAGGTGTTTTATTTCGCCTTTTATAGCATGCGTCGCTGGCCTGATGGTTAGACTCAGGTTGGCCATAAAGAGTCAGAAACATACAAATGGCAAGGTGTGCAGAAGAGCCAAAGAGAGCAATGGCTTAAAAATAACAATTGATCTATTGCGACACTTGATCACGCCAATAACTTGAACTAGTACTGGGAGCATACGTAGGAAAACGTGAAAATGCGCTACATGAAATACAACCTTTATCTATGTGCCGTTGCTTTATCAAATTGCAGGTGATGTGTCCCCAAATAACTGCTTGCAGTAGCGCTGTGGCGCCTCATTCGAAACGAGTAAATGCAATCAATAGTCGGTTGTAGTCTTCCCCAAACTCTTTTTCTCTGGACCACCTTTCCTATATACTGTTGCCACCTGACGAAAGTTAATAACTGTTTCAGCTATTGTGTTCGAAACAAATGTGCAGCCATTAAGCTTAACTTACCTCACATGTTGCTTTATTACGAACGTGCTTATAGCATATTAGACTGGTCGTTCCAGAATACTCTCCGTTCTGCGCAAAAGCGGTCTTATAATGCAGCTACAATGATTGTAAACTTTTCTTTCAAGGCCAGCGGTAAACTTCCGGTCATAATTTCGTAATGCCAGCCGTGTGTTTCCGGATACATTTTATTTTTATGGAAATTTCTTTCTCATTATAGGGTCCCCTGTAAGTAAGTGGCCTATATAAATGTAGTCTTGCACAGATTCCAGAAGCTGACAGTCAATCACAAATTTTCAGTCACAATAATTGCATTCTACCGGTTCTAACATATATGGAGATTAACAACTTGGAGGTCAGCAGGGACGCTTGAGAAGAAGACCGAAAAATGTTAAGCATGACGTTAAAATGCAAGAAGACAGTGGTGTGGATTAGAGAGCCAACGAGGGCACCCGATATTCTAGTTGGAATTATGAGGAAGAAATGGAGCGGGGTGCGCCATATTATGGACAGGGCAAATGTGCCACTGGTCTATTAGTCACAGAATGGGTACCAAGAGAGCGTAAGAACACTCGAGGACAGCTGAGATTTCGGTGGAGTAATGAAATTAGAAAAAATTCTGGCATGAAATAGGGTTTCCTGGCTCACGACAGCAGTAATTGAAGATCGCTGGGAGAGGCCTTCGTTCTGCTGTGGACATAAATAAATGGTGATAAATAAGGTGATGTAAATATAATGAAAGATGCCGTTAATCATTGCTGCGAGCATAAGCGAGCACCAGTGGCAATAATGAAGCTGCACTGTAAAAGACAGTTTACAACATTTGCGGCCGTTTCTCGTCCACAAACAGTAATCGTCATCTAGCTGTCTTGCGTTTGCATTCCTGAACGTTGCGCGCCCAGTACTTCCAGATCACGAACGGCATTCGCGTTTTAAGCGTGACATAACATTCTTGAGAGAAAAATATCCAGATGAGAATTTTCACGAAAAGAAACGAAAGCAAGACAGATGACGATTGTTGTTTGGGGACAAAATACGTCCCGAAGGGTGGAAACTCTTTTTACAGTGCAGTTTATCATCTATCAGACCCTCTTATTCACGTAACGCAGCTTTAACAGAAGCTTTCAACACTGATATAGAACATTCCAATACTGTCACTCTGTCTCCTCACCATGTTCTATTTAGCTACAGAGCAAATGGCAACGCTTCATCCGAGCGTTGTTATCCTACGTGGCCGTGTCTTCAAACCACCGTCCCGATGCAGGTTGGCTGTACGAGAGTCGGCGCCTGCTTCGCTTCACGGCGCGCGTGGCGAACGTGGGCAACGCTGAGTTCATGCCCTTCCTGCCGAAGCACGCCTGGGTCTGGCACTCCTGCCACATGTGAGCTGCGCTTTACCTATACTCTGTGTCCCATCCCCATCGTCTTCGGTGAGCATCACTGATGCAACCCTGTGCTGAGCGCGTGGGATGCACCATTCACGTCATGGTAGGCTGGCGATCATGATAAAAGCCCGGAAGAAATGCTTAAATGGGTGTTCTGGCGCTTCACTCTTATTTTATTTTGGCATTGGCCTCCATTTGTTGGGTTAACTTTATTTCTTTTTTCATTTACAGATGAGTATATTCAAAATTATTATGTTTGGGCTAGCCAAGTGGCAAGTTCTCCAGAGTAGCTATGATGGTATACTGTATACGTGATTCCTGCATAGCGTTTCGTATTTACTCGGCGGTACAATGAATGATCATGGCAATACACAACCCGCCGATGTGGCTTAGGGGCTATGGCACTGCGCTGTTCCCGGCTACAGCAGCCGTATTTATATGGGGGTGAAATGCGAAAACGCTCGTGCACTCTGATTAAGGTGCACAATAAGGAAACCAAGGTGGTCATTATTATTCCCGAGTTTCCCACTATGGCGCACCTCATATTCAGATCGTGCTTTTGGCACGTAAAACCCCAGAATTTCATTTATTTTTATAGCAATACACATACTGTTCAAGTTTGCGGACTCTCGTCTGCGATTAGAAGTGGTATATAGGTTCAGGATCAAAACACTTGTCCCGGTGACCGGTGTTTGGCCACTAATTTGTCTTCAGTACTTTTCGTCAGTACAAGTCCGTTTTCACCAGTACAACGCGTCGATGGAAGGTTAGCCACTGAAGCCAGCTGCTGTGCAAGTATCACGCAAGGAACCATGGCCTGCAGCACTAAAACCAATAAAGACCCAAGTGGTCACGGAGGAAGCGAGGTTGCCCCAGGTTGGCGCCTGAGAATTTTGTTGAAACGCCTAGATAGCGTATCAGGCCCCATGGAAAGGACACTAATAGCGGACATGAACGCAGGTGAAATTGGTAGATGGCCTTTCTTAAACGTCCTTGCAGCATTTGTTCAGTGAAGAAGTCATTAGGTGGGAGAATCGCGATCCGACGAGCAACTTTGTTTTTCTCAATCTGTCTCTCTCGGCGCCGACGGCACCAGTGACATCATTGCCACGACGTTCGTGCGAGATTGTGCGACTTTAGCCTTTAAGCAGTAAACTAAACAGCTGGAAAACCAGGACCCGCCCACCCAAAAAGAATCATTATAATAATAGCTAACTGTTTCAGGAACGCGACAGGAGCGTCCGTACCTATATTTCAGCTTTCGTGTTGCCGTTATGTTTCCCTAGCCTATTCCCCCTCTGACCTATAGAAAAATGCGACAATTATTGCGTTTGTTTTTGCGCACTTTTTAGAAAAATCTATAAGTGAACACTGCCTTATTCTTCTTTCGTGTCTGTTCATGATGCGGTTGGCTTAATGGATTAAGAAAAATGCATTATCAGAGTGAAGGAAACTGTTATTAAAAGTATCACGGCAAGAATACACGAAGCAGTGCTGAGCCTGCATGCATGTGGTCTGGCACGTGCCTCAGGACACCAAAATCTGTTCATACACGGGAGGTATTTTTTCGCATACGTACGCTTAGTTACCAGGATGGTGTGCGCTGTGTTGTTTTCGGTTTCAATCTTATTAGAGAAAGAAACAACTTGAAGAAAAAGAAAGTAAAAAAGGAAGATCTTCTTCTTTCTGGGGTTTCACGCGCCAAAACCAGTTCTGATTATGAGGCATGCCGTATTGGACGGCATACGAGTTTTAGCCGTCTCCTCACTATACACGGAACATCGCTACCATTGAATTACGTCCCTGCAGCATGGCCTTCGTTACCACTGTGGTCTCTCCATTAACCTCGAATATGCCTCACCATTCCAGGCGTGAATAAGAAGGCGCAAATGCCGTCAGCAGCATTGAAGCAGGCAGCATTATTGCTACTACATGAGGTCCACAGTGACCGCTTACATGTTTACACAGATGGGTCGGTCATGCACTCCAGTTCAGCAGCTGCAGTATTTGTCCCAGCAAAATCTACAGTAATAAAATTCCGGACATAGCACTTGACATCGACGACGGCTGTCGAACTTACAGCTCTGTGTGCAGCAATGAAATTTATCGAACAGGAACCGCCCCAGAAATGGTCTATCTTCTGCGATTCCAAGGCTGCCCTCCAGAGTCTGCTCTCTGCACTACGCCGTGGACCCCACGAACGACTTGTCGCGGACACACGCGAAATTTACCATCAGGCAGTTGACAAAGGACATGACATTTTCTTTCAATGGCTGCCAAGTCACTGTGGTATCTTTGGAAACGAGCAAGCGGACGCAGCCGCTCGATCCTCACATACCAGTACCGATTGCGTCGCTATCCCTATGTCCAGAACAGACGCAGCAAGAAAGCTCCATGCGCTTGCTCGCGAGCTTACGTTAGCCCACTGGAATTCAACGGTCTTTAAAAACCAGCGCCTATGTTCCCTGGATCCTAATCTGAAGTTCCGCCTTCCACATGGCTTACCATGACGGGAGGTAACTCTCATTTGTCGCCTTAGGCTTGGAGTGGCGTTCACCAACGCGTACTCCTACCTGATGGGAATGGCCACAAGTCCAGATTGTGAAACTTGCCGGTGCAAAGAGACGATAGCACATCTTCTGTGTGATTGTCGTCGTTTTAGTGCACAAAGGAAAGTCCTCAGAACCACGCTCGACAAGATAGACAGCCGTCCCCTTATGGAAGCCAGAATTCTTGGTCCCTGGTCCCAACCGACGTCGGAACGAACTGCTTTAAAAGCGCTAGTACGCTGTTTGAAAGAAACAGCACTTCATGAAAAACTATAGAATTGTGCGGACAGATGTGTTTTTTGTTCTTTTTGTTTTCTTTTTAATCTTCTCTTGTTTTCTAATCTTTTCTGCCCTTACCCCATCCCCCCGTGCAGAGTAGCCAACCGGACACTTAACTTGGTTAACCTCTCTGCCTTTGGCCTCTTATTTTCCTTCCTTCCTTCCTTCCTTGGAGGGCTCCGGATTAAATTTGATCACCCGGTGTTCTTTAACGTGCACTACAACGCAAGCGTACGGGCGTTTATGCATTTCGCCTCCATCCAAATCTGGTCGCCACTCCAGGGATTCAATCCCGCGTCCTCGTGAAAAAAGGAAGAACGTGCATTCTTCTTCTTCTTTCTGAGGTTTTACGTGCCCAAACCAGTTCTGATTATGAGGCACGCCGTAGTGGAGGGCTCCGGATTAATTTTGACCACCTGGGGTTCTTTAACGTGGAGCGTGCGTGCAACAGTGTATGTACAGATAGAATCACACTTGTCTAGAGCAGTCCAGCGGCCGGCTGCGGACTGCAGAAGCGCCGCTTACCGGCAGTCGCTGGGTTCGAGATATGTTGGATTCAAGCGCCAAAAGCCTGCATGCGGCATGGCTTCTCGCGGCCATTTCTGTTATCGGCCTGTAGATTTTTTCACGAACGTGGGTGGGCGAGATCTGCGCTTATTCGCTGCCTGCTTCGTCGCGTGCAGCCGGCGCCGAAGCTGATAACATAGCAAAAAATGTGTTTTACTTCGCGACAGTCGTCGTTTGCGTCTATCACTTCATGTGCCAATTGGCGTTGACGTCACCATTCACCGAGACGCCTATGAATCATTGCCATTTTTTATCTTGAATCATGTGTAGTTCTCAGAGCCAGTGCATGCATTCCGTGGCACATCCACGCTTATCACGGACAGTGGTCGTTCCACAAGCGACAGCAAACAAAAAAACAAAAAAAGGAGAAGAAAAAAAAGTAAGATAACTGACTATCTCTTATGATCAAATTTACAGGCTGACAGCGCAGATAGGCCGCAAGTGCACATGCCGCGTGCAGGCTTTTGGCGCTTGCATCCAACATATCTCGAACCCAGCGACTGCCGGTACGCGGCGCTGTTGCAGCCCGCAGCCGGCCGCTCGACTGCTCTAGACAAGTGTGACTCTATCTGTACTACACGCTCTCTGTAGGGCTATTCGTTGGTAAGCAAGGTATGCCAGAAACGTCCCCATTAGCAAACCGTCCGCAAGTCTACATCTTTAGAGTTCGATTTAACTCCTTTCTTTATTTGCGCATTTGCTTCACGAACTCACGAGTGTCGCAGAAAGCGCATGCAGAGCAATGTGAACGCTAGTGGATCGATGGAACAGCGTGTTGCTGCGCACTTGCAAGCCTGTTGCCGACATCGCCTTTGATCTCCGCTGTGCCTGCGACGTGGTATACCAGATTATCCCAACAAAATATTGGCCACTCTCTCAGCGTCCAGTAAAGTACTATCCGCACAAGTCGCAAGGTGGCCATGACGAAGTTGGTAAAATTCATTTAATTATGGGGTCTTACGTGGCAAACCAAAGATTTCATTATGATGCATGCCACAGTACGTGAAAGACTCCGAGTTAATTCTGACCACCTGTGGTTTTTTTCATCATCATCATCAGCCTATTTTTATGTCCACTGCAGGACGACGGCCTCTCCCTGCGACCTCCAATTACCCCTGTCTTGCGCTAGCTGATTCTAATTTGCGCCTACAAATTTCCTAACGTCATCACCCCACATAGTTTTCTGCCGTCCTCGACTGCGTTTCCCTTCTCTTGGCATCCATTCTGTAACTCTAATGGTACACCGGTTATCTACCCGACGCAATACATCACCTGCACATCTCCATTTTTTTCTCATAATGTCACATAGAATATCGGCTATCCCCGTTTGCTCTCGGATCCACACCACTCTCTTCCTGTCTCTTAACATTACGCCTAACATTTTTTGTTCCATCGCTCTTTGTGCGGTCTTTAACTTGCTCTCGATCTTCTTTGCTAAACTTTAGGTTTTTGCCCCATACGTTAGCACCGGTAGAATGCAATGAGTGTACACTTTTTTTCAACGACAGTGGTAAGCTCCCAGTCAGGATTTGGCAATGCCTACCGTAAGCACTCCAACCCACTTTTGTTCTTCTGTAAACATCCTTCTCATGATCATGGCCTCGTGTGATTAATTGACCTAGATAAATGTACTTCTTTACAGACTTCTAGAGACTGACTGGCAATCCTGAATTCTTGTTTCCTTGACAGGCTATTGATCATTATCTTTGTCTTCTGCATAATAATCCTCAACCGCACTCTTGCACTTTCTCGGTTAAGGTCCTCAATCATTTGTTGCAATTCATCCCCAGTCTTGCTGATCAGGACTATGTCATCTGCAAACCAAAGTTTGCCGAGATATTTGTCGTTGATGCCCACTCCTAAGCCTTCCCAGTCTAATAGCATGAACACTTCTAAGCATGCAGTGAATAGCGTGGGAGAGATTGTGTCTGCTTGCCTAACCCCTTTCTCGATAGGTAACTTTCTACTTTTCTTGTGGAGAGTCAAGGTAGCTGTGGAATCCTTGTAGATATTTGCCAAGATATTCACGTATGCCTCCTGTACTCCTTCAATACGCAATGCCTCTATGGCTGCTGGTATCTCTACTGAATCAAATGCTTTTTCTTAATCTATGAAAGCCATATAGAGAGGTTGATTGTACTCCACAGATTTCTAGATTACGTCATTGATGACAGGGATATTGTGACCTGTAGTAGTGCGAATAGGGCAAGCGCAGAGGCGGAAGAAGAAAGAAGTGCGCGTGCTAACCGCCCCGCTCGATAGTTAGCTCTCGCCGCCGTTTTTCTCCAGAGCCCAGCCGCTCTCAACAAACGCCGTCAGCCCCCTTTTGAAGACGCGTGACAAAGTGGGGGAGGTGCGGGGTACTTCTCACTCATGCCACAGACGCCTCCTGGGAGCAGAAGCACCAGCCCTGTGTTAGTCCATACTCCCGTCCATCGGACCAGCCGCAGGATCCAGGGACTGCCCCCTGAAGACACCGTAGTGCTTCAGACTACCCCAACCGGTATGGAACGTGCAATGACGAACCGGTATACACTTCAGAACCCGCTGGTGCCGAAGTTGTTCCATGGCGACGTCTTCGAAGACGTCGAAGACTGGATGACCGAATTCGAGCGCGTCGCCGAATACAACGAATGGGATAACGCGACTAAACGTAGAAATGTCTACTTTTGCCTCGAGTACGGCGCGCGTACATGGCTTCAAAACCGTGAGGAGCAACTGACGTCGTGTCGCGAGTTCCGCCGTCATCTACTGGGCACCTACGCCAGTCCTGATCGCTGCGAACGAGCCGACCGAACAATTCAGGTCCGAGTCCAGCTTCCCAACGAAAGCGTTACCGCGTTCGTCGAACATATGACGCGCCTCTTCAGACGAGCAGACCCTGGAATGACCGAGGACAAGAAGTTGCGTCACCTGATGCGAGGGGTGAAGGAGCAGCTCTTCGCTGGTCTGGTGCGCAATCCTCCGAAGACTGTCGCCGAATTTCTATCCGAGGTTGTCAGTATGGAGAACATACTTCAGCAGCGCTCTAACATTTACGATTGGCAAGTGAACGCGACTACTGACATGTCCACGGCCATCGGAAGCCACAATGACCACCTTCGGGACCTCATCCGCACCGTTGTGCGCGAAGAGATACTGAAGGTTTACGGCACCCCACAAGCCACGGTGAGCTCCATCGCGAGTGTTATAAGAGATGAAGTGCACCAAGCGCTCCGGTCCACCGTTCCTTTTGCTAACACCGCGCCTGCATCTTCTGTACACCACCGTGCGACCTACGCAGAAGTCTTGAGACAGCCTGCTTCGTCCCCGCCGCTGTTTGTTCAGGCCGCTCATCCGGTTGCACTCCCACCAGCCCAGCCAGTGCCGTACATCGAGGAACGACACACGCCTCCACCGTTTCCCCATGCTGCTCCTCCGGTTGTGCTTCCGCAAGAGCAACCGGTACATTACGCCGACGATCGACGCATGTCCCCTCGGAAGTCAGATGTTTGGCACACTCCGGATCGCCGTCCTCTGTGTTTCCACTGTGTTGAGGCAGATCATTTGTACCGCCAGTGCCCAAACCGACGCCTCGGGTTGCGGGGCTTTTCCGCCTACTCGCCGCCACCCCGTCTGGACCAACGACCTCGGGACATTGAAGATTATCTGGCTCAGCAACGCGTGGCCCCGCCTACCGGGCGGCAGTCGCGCTCGCCGTCGCCAAGGCGATTTTCACCACCGCCCCAGCGGTATTCCAGCGGGCGGTCGCTAAGTCGCCGCCGGGAAAACTAACTACAGCGACTTTTGGGGGCGAGGCCGCTGGCAGTCAACGCGCTGAAGACCTCCGATCGACGCGAGTAACGAAGGGTACCGGTCCGACATCAACTGCAGCTGAACGGAATGACCGGCTTTCGCTCGACATACCAGTGGTGATCGACGGTCACGCGGTTAGCGCTTTAGTGGATACCGGAGCGGACTATTCTATATTAAGCGGGAAGATGGTGACGTTTTTGAAGAAAGTGATTACCCCTTGACATGGCTCGCAGATTCGTACGGCTGGCGGTCACGTCGTTACTCCTCTGGGATCCTGCACGACAAGAATTCGGATTCGAGGATCGACATTCGTGGTGAGTTGCCTTGTCCTACGCGAATGCTCTCGCGACGTCATTCTCGGAGTTGACTTCCTGCAGGAATACGGCGCTGTTATTGACTTACGGGGAGGTGTAGTCACCTTCTCAGCTGACCAAGCAATCGGCACAAACGACGACAAACGACGTGCCGACGCGCTTTGTTTCCGCCGAAAGTGTTACACTTCCTCCACGAGCCAGTGTTCTAGTCGAAGTGATGTGCGGTGGAATGCGCGAAAGGGGAGTGGTTGCAGAAAGTAACTTAGCGCATTTACTGACGCAAGGTGTTTGTGCGGCCAGCAGTGTGCTACAGCTTCGTGATGGTCGATCTAAGTTGCTAGTCAGCAACTTTAGTAACGAGCATCGACACCTCTTCCGCCGTACTTCAATAGCGTTTGCCGAAGAAAAAAAACACGTCGCTGAATGCTTTGCCCCTGAACCAGTGAGGATGGCTCACAAGTCACTGGGCAACGTCGACATTAATCCAGAGTTATCTAACGACAAACAGGCAGCACTGCACGAGCTCTTGCTTGAATTCAGGGCATGCTTTGCAAGCTCGTCTAAGGTACGTCAGACTTCGGTTTCAAGGCACAGGATCATCACATGCGACGACGCACGCCCGATACACCAGCAGCCCTGCCGCGTGTCGGCAAAGGAGCGCGCAGCGATTCGTACGCAAGTACAGGAGATGATTAATGACGGCGTGATCGAACCTTCCAACAGCTCATGGTCATCTCCGGTCGTTCTTGTCAAAAGAAAATGGAACGCTACGCTTTTGCGTCGAATACCGGAAGCTCAACAACGTAACTAAAAAGGACGTGTACCCACTGCCATGTATTGACGACTCGCTAGATAGACTGGGGCGTGCCCAGTTCTTTTCGTCACTCGATTTGAAAAGTGGATACTGGCAGGTCGAGGTAGACGAACGAGACCGCGAGAAAACGGCCTTTGTGACTCCCGACGGCCTTTACGAATTTTGAGTGCTCCCTTTCGCTTTGTGTTCCGCCCCAGCAACTTTCCAGTGAATGATGGATACTCTCCTCGCTGGATTGAAGTGGCAGACTTGCCTTGTGTATCTTGACGACGTAGTTGTCTTTTCTGAAACATTTGAGCAACATCTTCATCGCCTGCGGCATGTGCTAGAAGTGCTCCGATCGGCTGAGCTCACGCTTAAACCAGAGAAGTGTCACTTCGGTTATGAAGAGCTCAAGTTTCTCGGATACGTCGTCAGCGCGAAAGGAGTTCGACCCGATCCCGACAAGCTTGCCGCTTTAGCAGCTTTTCCTCCTCCTGCCGACAAGAAGGCCGTCCGACGCTTCCTGGGCTTGTGTGCGTATTATCGCCGCTTCATCGACAACTTCTCCAAGATTGCGGAACCCCTGACTCGCCTTACCAGGGATGACACACCATTTGCCTGGACGAATGAGCAACAGGCAGCCTTCGCTGAACTACGACAACGCATGCAGTCAGCACCCGTCCGGGCACATTTCGACGAGGAGGCTGACACCGAGGTGCATACTGACGCCAGTAACATCGGCCTTGGTGCAGTAATCGTCCAACGTCAAGGCGGCATTGAAAGAGTAATAGCTTATGCTAGCCGCTCGCTGTCCCGTGCCGAGGCGAACTACTCTACTACAGAAAAAGGGTGTCTCGCGTTCGTCTGGGCGATCACGAAGTTTCGCCCTTATCTCTACGGCCGTCCCTTCAAAGTGGTGACAGACCACCATGCTCTATGTTGGTTGGCGAATATACGCGATCCTTCAGGACGGCTGGCACGGTGGAGCTTGCGGCTGCAGGAATTCGACGTCACCATAGTTTATAAGGCTGGCCGCAAGCACGAAGACGCCGACACGTTGTCGCGTGCTCCCGCCGAATCTGTCAGTCGACAGTCAGAGGACGACGACGGCTTCCTGGGCGCCCTTACTACGTCGGACTTGGTCAGATGGCAGCGTGACGACGCTGAAATTCGACCTCTCATCGACCAATTAGAGGGCCTTCAAACAGCCATAACACGGCATTTAGGTCGCGTCTTGACGTCTTTCTGTCTAAGAGACAATGTGCTGTACAAGAAGAACGCCCGCCCGAATGACCGAGCCTACCTCCTAGTAGTTCCCAAAGACTTGCGGGACGATATTCTTTTCGCTTGCCACGAAGAGCCTACATCTCGCCACCTCGGCTCCTCACGAACGCTTGCTAGAGTGCGCGAGATGTATTACTGGCCCGGGATTTCGGCGAGCATCAAACAGTATGTTCAAGGCTGCCGTGAATGTCAGCGACGAAAGTCACCACCCCTGAAGCCCGCCGGGTTATTGCAACCCATCGAACCACCTCATAAGCCATTCGACCAAGTCGGCTTGGACATTATTGGGCCTTTTCCTCTGTCAACCGACGGCCACAAGTGGGTGATTGTCGCCACTGACTATTTAACCCGCTATGCCGAGACAGAGGCGCTCCCACGAACCACGGCTTCTGAGGTAGCGCAGTTCATGTCTCACATTGTATTGCGCCATGGTGCCCCATCTTCTGTTATCACAGACAGAGGAATGGCGTTCACGGCTTAGCTCATGGACGAAATTTTTCAACTAAGCAATACCAGGCATCGAAACACGACCGCTTACCATCCGCAGTCCAACGGCCTTACGGAGCGATTAAACAAGACCATCACAGACATGATCTCTATGTACGTCGACGTCCAGAACAAAACATGGGATCGTATCCTGCCTTATGTGACCTTCGCGTATAATACCGCCGTACAAGAAACAACGCGCTTCACACCATTTCGCCTCGTCTACGGCCGCGAAGTACAGACCACGGTGTAAGAAGATAGGTGCTCCGACGGCGCGCCCGCGCTGGGGCGAGAGAGCGGCCACTTCATGTGACCGGAAGTGAGCACCGCCGCTAGGGGCAGCACGGGTTCAGGAGGCCTTGAAGAAGCGGCGCAACAGTGGATAATTTACGACCTCCGTCAGCATTTAAACACCCATACCCAAACACATGCAATTTTTTGTTATTTAGCCGCCAAATCCGGAGCAGGTAGAAGGTTCATGCCACTTACAGTCAAAATACCGTCATTTCGAACACGAGAGAGACGCGTCGTCTCCTCGAGCAGACGGCGCGCTGCGCTTACCGCTGCTCGCCGCGTCGGAGTCAATCGGAATGTCGGCAGAAACATAAAGGGACGCTCCTCCAACCAACTAGAGTCGTTTTAAGCAAGCGAACGTCATATATTCATCGAAATAAAGCACTTCTGTCGCGCGTGCCCATAAAAGCGCCAGCAAAGCGAGCGAAAAGTGGCCCCCCAGAACATGTGCTGCCCCTTGCGGCAGCGGCGTGCGTAGAGTCACACTACGTGGCCGCGCCTCGCACCGCCGTCGGATCACCTTCCTTTTTAAACCGTGGTACAGACGATGCTGGACGCTATGCTTCCATGCCATGACGCCGAGAACCTAACTACTGACGCAGAAGAATTTGCTCAGCGCGCTGAGGAGGCTCGCCAACTCGCGCGGCTGCACATCGGTGAGCAATAACACGCAGATGCACGACGCTATAACATCCGTCACTGGCAAGTGCGCTACAGTCCCGGAGACCAAGTGTTGGTGTGGACCCCTGTTCGCCGCCGTGGTCTTTGGGAAAAGTTGCTCAGCCGGTATTTTGGCCCATACAAAGTGCTGCGCCGCATTTGTGACGTGAACTATGAAGTCATTCCAGACAGTGCGGCGCAAACACGGCGTGGACAACCACCTAGCCCTGACGTAATTCACGTCGTACGCATGAAGCCCTACGTTGCGCGTTCGTGATTTTTACGCTCCCATATGCACCTAATGCACTTACTCTCTGTTTCTAGAGAGGTAGAGAATTGTTTCTAGCTACGCTACTGTAGCTCTCACTGTGTTCTGTGCGCGAGCATCTTCAGTGAGTGTGTTTTAGTTTTTGCTGTTTTTTCTTGCCTTTCACCACCAGTTCTTGAGCACCGAGCCGATGGTCTCTCCGAGGAAGGGGGAAAATGTCACCTGTAGTAGTGGGAATAGGGCAATCGCAGAGGCGCAAGAAGAAATAAGTGCGCTTGCTAGCCGCCCCGCTCGATAGTTAGCTCTCGCCGCCGTTTTTCTCCAGCGCCCAGCCGCTCTCAATAAACGTCGTCAGCCCCCTTTTGAAGACGCGTGGCAATATGATCCATCGTTGAATATCCTTTCCTGAAGCCAGCCTGTTCTCTTGGTTGATTGAAATCAAGTGTTGCCTTGATTCTATTGGAAATTATCTTGGTGAATATTTATACAATACTGAAAGCAAGCTAATGGGCCTATAATTTTACAATTCTCTGACGTCTCCCTTCTTATGGATTAGTATAATGTTGGCATTCTTCCAGTTCTCTGTCACACTTGAAGTCGTGAGGCATTGCGTATAAAAGTGATTATTTTACGTGCCTGTAAATGCAGGTACACAAGCGCTTTTGCATATCGCCCCATCTTCATGCGGCCGCCGTGGCCGGTATCGAAACCGCAACCCCGATCTCCGCAGTGCAGTGCCATAGCCACGAAACTACCGCAGCGGAAGCCGTAGGCTTCAACCCACATGACTGTTAATTGGATCCCAGGTATACATCCACTCGGATCTGTAGTTTACGTTGCGCCCTACCAGGCCTGTAACAAGGGTGGTGAACGAACACGATCGGCCCATTTCCAAGGTCGTAACAGCTGTTCAGTGAAAAATTGCTGAGACTTGCGCAATTTTCAACCTGTACACGTGAGATGTTCCGAACAGTTTGCCATAACGCATAACAAGTTTCACCTCGTTATAGGTTTTCGACTGCCCCACGCACCCCGACCAGATGATGATGGCGGAAGTGCATTTTAGCTTCAGCAAATACAGAGCTGGCCTCGTAAACCATGTCTGTACTGTATTTTTATTACTCTTAGGTGTAGGACTGCTTGGTGTTCTTTGTCGCAAGCCACAGTAAGTGTCAGAGGAGCCCTTTCTGCTTTTATATCTGTCGTTTGAGGAAATAGAATCAGCGTGCATTCAAGATCAATGTTTTTATTCTTCATTTTATGGGAGTGTATACAGTCTATATGAGTTGTTCAGTCGGTATATATAATATATATATATATATATATATATATATATATAGGGTGTCCCTGCTAACACGCAGCATGGTTTTAAAAAAGAGGAACGGCGTTACGCGACGCAAACCTAGTGCGTATTTTTTCCAGTGCAGTGGAGTAGCCGCCAGTAATTTATTCATTACGGCCATTTATTTAGTTAATTGTACATAATTATCGAACTTGAGAAGTACTGTCCTAATCATCAAATTGTCAATGAGAAAATTGTAGAGCAACATCGAAAACTCCCGATACCGCTTTCTGTTGCTCAATACGTGGTACGTAAATGCGTTTTCCGAGTGTGAAATGAGCCCGCGAATACACGCAGAATTGCCACGGTACTGGCCGCTCGAGGCGCTTTGCGTGTATTCGCGGGCATCTTTCACGCTCGGAAAAACACATTTATGTAGTACGTATTGAGAAACAGAAAGCTGTATCGGGAGTTTTTCATGCTGCTCTACAACTTTCTCATTGACACTTTGATAAGTAGGACACTAATTCTCGAGTTAGAGAATTAATAACAATGAACTAATTAAATCTCAGAAGAAATTGCTGGCGGCTATTCCACTGCACTGGAAACAATACGCACTAGGATTGCTTCGCGTAACGCCGTTCCTCTTTTTTAAAATCGTGCTGGGTGATAGCTGGGACACCCTGTATAGTCCTATATATTATCAGTTCCACTCTCAATTGTGTTGTTTGGTGTTTTATTGTGTTCAAAGTACAGAGTACAGTGACGAAGTGTGATGTAATAGTTACATTTTCTATATTAATGGCTGTTCTTAGTGTTACCATGGCGTTATAGGAGCCAAGTCAAACATATTCCTAGTCTTTAGCGCCAGCGTAATGGCAATCATGCACTTTAATGTAGTATCAATCAAATAATTAAATTAGAAAACATACTACCATTACAGCGGAATGCCATGAAAAGTTACTAAAAAGTTAAAGATGCTTACAAAAGCATCAAATAAATCTACCGTGGGTCGAAAGCTCTCTCACTTGGTGCATGAATGAATAGCGAAATTTTGCGGGTAACACAAGTACAAACACAAGACTATATGGCGATGCTGAAACAATCTGGCCTCATCACAGGATAGTTCCAGGCCCGTCCCGTGTTCTTCTTACTCTGCCAATTCGTCGTGTTAACCGCTAGATTTGCCATTTAACTATGAAAATAAAAGTGGCCAACACATGCAGTAGTCTAAAAACAGCAACTACCAAGGAGGCGGCATAAACGTAGAAACCCGACAGTTGAGTAGCCTTCTCGAGCTCTAGGGTTAGTCTTAAGAGGGAAAGGCCACCGCTTCAACACCTGGGACCTCTCAGGTTCAAGACGTGGGGCTCCAGTTTCGACACATTCGTTTTATGACCGTTATGACGACTTGATGATGGATATTTCTCCCGGTGCACGGGAAACAAACGGACAGCAGTAGCCTTAATTAAGTGCGGCATTTACCGTTCCTAGCCTGCTTTGGCGATTTCGCGACTCACTGAACCTGAGCTCCTAAAGTCCTACGGGACGCTTAACCGAGAGAAATCCGGATTTTACATGTAGCCACGAAAAAAACGAAATGTCGGTGTGCCTCTTAGTGAGAAAATAATGTTCTGCACATGCTGTTTCCAACAAGGGTGAACACTACAGGATACTGACCCACTCAGGTGCAGCAGTTGCACTAGCCATCTCCTGAAATACTGACCGTTTTATAGGCTGTCATATCATGCGAGATGGTTCAGTTACCAAGTCGGAGTTTCTAGGGTGCAAAAACTATCGGAATAGACAGCAGTTATTTCAATCTATATGTCAGTTTCAACTTTTCTTAACGAGCCCACAAATTTTGAAAGCAGTAGCTAATTGTTTGAGACGATTTCAAGATTTCCTGAACTTGCATAGAAGTATTTTAACTTCCATTCAAATGTTTTTTGAGGTGCAAGAATATTCCCATAGCTAGCTTTTATCTAATTACCTTACCCTCGTGATGACAGGATGATAATTTCTAGCGACCCACGCGATTCTGTCGACGGGAGACGTCTTTGCAGCTTTGGCGGTGCTGCATTAGCCGGTGTGGGAAATAATATCCGATACGCACCACTTAAAAATGCCGGCAGTGTAAGCACGTGATTTCGCCAACGCCGGAGCTCGCCCCACCGAGTTTGCACTGAACATCTCTCCTCTTTAAAACGGTATTCCTACATGTAGTCATTTTCACCCACTACTCGCCGTTCTTCGAAAAACCGCAAACACAGAACCACCAGGTTAAACCTCTAGCTTCTCGCTAAAGTTAGCATCTATCGCTCTCCGTCGAGCCAAGCATATTGTAACGATGTGGCATCGACGGGGACGCGGAGCAGCACCAACAAAGACACTTTATCAGTCGCCAAGAAAACCAACAACGTCTTCTTCGTCTCCACGCTTAACCCAAAAGCCCGCGCTACTTCAACCTTGTCCCACTGGCACATACGCGCGGCGATATAGTTGTTCCATTGGCTCCCCCCATAGAAAAAAAATCATCGTCCCTGATCATAGAGGCTTGGCAAACTGCGATAAAGTAAAACAACTGTGCAGTCTTGTCCGTCTTCAAAGTACGGCTTCATACGAAGCACTTGAACGACCTCGGTAAATGCCGTCGGCGCTTTGAACAGTGAGAGCATCCGGAACGACTTCGTAGGTGACGTCACTGATGCGTCGAAGAACTATGTACGGCCCGAAGTATCTGCGCAGGAGCTTTTCAGAGAGCCCACGCTGACGAATAGGTGTCCAGACCCACACTTTGTCGCAGATCTTGTATGTTACGGGTCTGTGTCGAAGATTGTAGCGTCTGGCGTCACATTGCTGTTGTTCGTGGATTCGCCAACGCGCAAGCTGCCTAGCTGCTTGTGCTCGCTGTGTGATCTCTTCAGCACCATCTCGTTGTCATCAAATTCATGAGAGAGCATTGCGTCTAATGTTGTCGTAACCTGACGGCCGTACACGAGGCTGAAGGGTGTCTTGCGAGTGGTCTCTTGACGAGCCGTATTCTACACGAAGGTGACATAGGGTAAAACCTCGTCCCAGTTCTTGTGCTCTACATCGACGTACATGCTTATCATGTCAGCCAGTGTCCTGTTGAGTCGTTCCGTCAGGCCGTTTGTTTGAGGGTGATAGGCCGTGGTCTTCCGGTGGGCGGTACCACTTAAACGTAGAACGATGTCCAAAACTTGGCCATGAACGCAGTACCTCTGTCCGTGATGACTAGTGCCGGAAGCGCCGTGTTCTTAAAACGAGGATTCAAGAAAAATTGCGCCGCTTCATCTGCTGTTCCCCGTCGTAGATCACCTGTCTCGGCATATCTAGTGAGATAATCCGTGGCGACGAATTATTCACCTGTTGCCGGTAGCAGACGTTGGGAAGGGGGTCCAGAAAATCCATGCCTACTTGTGCAAATGGTGTTGGCAGGTACTTGAACAGGGTGCAGAAGGCCGGCTGGCTTGACGGAAGGTGGTTTGCGGCGCTGGCAATCCAGACATGTCTGAACATAATGCTTAACGACCGCAGCAAGTCTCAGCCAGTAGTAATTCTGCCGAATCCGTGCCTACGTGCGAGTGTAGCCCAAGTGCCCAGCGGTCGGCTCGTTGTGGCAGGCGTGTAAGATTTCACGTCGAAGCGATGAGGGAACAACGAGTAAGTAGTTGCTGCCGCTAGGGGAAAAGTTCTTCTTGTAGAGTACGTTGAGGCGCAAGCAGTATGACGTCAGCCCTCTTGTATATAGCCTTGGCACGCTGTTGGTTCGTCCTTCCAGGTAATCAATCAGCGGCAGCAATTCAATGTCATCCCGTTGCAGAAAGACCATGTCGTCATCGTCTTGTGCTGCCGTCTCAACAGGAGACCAAGAAAGGCAGTCGGCGTCTGCGTGCCGTTTTTCTGACTTGTATGCGACAGTAAAGTCGAACTCTTGGAGTCTAAGACTCCAACGTGCGAGCCGGCCGGAAGGATCTTTCAAATTAATGAGCCAGAAGAGCGAATGGTGACCGCTAATAACGGTGAAAGACCGACCGTACAAATACGGACGAAATTTCAGAACTGCCCATACCATTGCGAGGCATTCTTTTTCAGTGGTGGAGTAGTTAGCCTCCGCTCGGGACAGTGTCCTGCTGGCGTAAGCGATCACCTTTTCGCTGTCGTCCTGCCATTGTACTAGCACCGCCAGTAGACCGACATTACTATCGTCTGTGTGCAATATCGTCGGAGCGTCTTCTTCGAAGTGTGCAAGCACGGGAGGCGCTTGCATGCGTTGCCGGAGCTCGTGAAATGCCCGCTGCTGGTCTTCGCCCCAAGTGAAAGGGATATCTACTCTGGTGAGCTGTCTTAACGGCCACGCGATGCGTGAGAAATTTGCAATAAATCGCTGGTAATATGCACATAGTCCCAGAAAACGTCGCACGGCCTTTTTGTCCGATGGGGCCGGGAAATTAGCGACGGCCGCAATTTTATCCGGATCAGGTCAGACTCCTTGGTTACTGACGACGTGACCGAGGAACTGGAGCTCTTGAAAACCAAAATGGCACTTTTCAGGCTTCCACGTGAGACCGGCAGATCATATTGCTTCAAAAACAGTTTTCAGCCTTCGTAAGTGTTCGTCGAACGTTGCGGAAAAGACAATCACGTCATCCAGGTACACCAGGCATGTTTGCCATTTGAGTGTCCATTAGATGCTGAAATGTTGCTGGCGCTGAACACAAACCGAAGGGGAGCACCTCAAATTCGTAAAGTCCGTCAGGCGTCACAAAGGCGGTTTTCTCACGGTCTCTCTCATCCACTTCGATCTGCCAATAACCGCTTTTCAAGTCCATTGAGGAAAAGTAGCACGCGTTTCGCAACCTGTCCAAGGAATCATCAATACGTGGCAGTGGAAACGTCCTTCTTTGTGACCTGATTGAGCTTCCGATAGTCTACACAGAAGCACAGGCTACCATCCTTCTTTTTCACTAAAACTACAGGTGACACCCAAGGACTATTACATGGTCGAATAACGCCATCTTCCAGCATCGTCTTCACTTGTCTTTGGGTTGCCTCGCGTTCCTTCGGGGCCATGCGATAAGGGTTTTGTCGAATAGGTCGGGCGTCGACATCAGTAATGATGCGATGTTTGGTAAGTGGCGTTTGACCAACTCTTGACGCAGATGAGAACAGCCCTGGTACTGGTTGATGAGCTCAAGAAGACGGTCTCGCTCAACGGCCGTTAACGTCGAACTAACGTCTACAATAGGCGCAGCTGTGGGGATCGTAGATGTCGTCTCCTGCGCTAAGTGGCAGTCTTCTATCGGTATTACTTCGTCGAAATAAGCTACAGCAGTGCCTATCACGATGTGTCGACGCTCGTTACTAAAATTCGTCAGCAAGAGTTGGGCGCTTCCGTCAATTACATTAATAAGTGCTAATTAATATGCCGCAATTCAGTGCTAGCGCATTGATGTGTTCAGCGACTCCAGTCCCATTCTGCAGGCTGTCACAGTGCACGGGTACGAGAGAGCAACTCCGCGGCAAAAAGATCACGTCGTCTGCAGCTATACGTAAGCGACGTTGTGGATGCTCCTCATGCGTGACATTATCCGAGTTCGCGGCAAACGAGACGCTTGTGTCGCGGATGTTAATCACGGCACCGTACTCACGCAGGAAATCCATCCCCAATATAAGTTCCTTGCAACGCTCAGAAAGAATGACGGGGGCGACGAAGGTTGAACCGGCGAATAAGAGTCAGGCTGTACATTTCCCGACAGGTGTCATCAACTGACCTCCGGCGGTTCGTATGTTGGGTCTGTGCCATGGCGTCTTCACCTTCCTTAGTTTGTCGGCGAGCTGTGCGCTTATTATTGAAAAATGGGAGCCAGTGTCAACAAGAGCGGCTACTTGGTGGCCGTCAATGCGAACGATGAGGTCGGCGCTGACGGCGTCAGTTACGTCTTTCGTAGTTGAGTCCGTCGTATTTGTCGTTGCATTCGCCGTCTTTGCCGTATTCGTCGTTGCATTCGTCGGAGTCTTTACATCGTCATACGTCGATAATGGGGATATGGCGAACTTCGAGTACTGGAAACCTCACCCCCGGAGGTCGCTGCGTCTAGTTTCCCCGTCGCGGGCTAGGAGACCTGCCCCTAGTGACGTCGGCAAAACTGCGACGCGTCGGTGAATTGTAGCGCGCAGGTGATGGCGAAGGAGAACGTGATCGGGGAGTCGTATTTTGCGGCAGGTCGTTCACAGGAGCGTCGTAGGCGCGTCGACCGTCATACGGAGAATAGGCGTAGTTGGTAGGAAAGCTTGGGTATTGGGCGGCGCGATAGTTGTTCCATTTGTGGCAAACTCGATAGACGTGTCCAGCTTCGCCACTATGGTAGCACACTGGTCGGCGATCGACGGTGCGCCACAAATCGGTTTTCCGACGCTGATAGTTCGGTGGCAACTCTCCATGGTGCCAAGGATTGGCGTGCGTGTGTCGAAGATGCGACATTGTTTGTGGTGGCGGGATCGGCGAGGTCGGTAGAGTTGACGGGGGTGACGATATCGACTCTGTTTGTAGCGTAGGTGATGGTCTAGTTGTGGGTGTCAACGGTGTCGAAGTTGCGTGGGCTGGACGGCGAACAGCCTCCGCATAAGTAAGGCGCCGCGGCGCGTTACCACAGTCTGGCGATGAAAAAGCTTGCCGGACTTCTTCACCGGACTACATCAGCTACAAAAGATACCGTTGGCGCCGATTCCGTACCCGTAGTCACAAATCCGAGCTGCCGAAGCTATTCTCGCACAACCTCTCGGATAATTTCACGCAGAGGCTTGTCGTTACTTGCCGCCAGAACGGAAGTGTTCGCCGCCGAGTTACTCATGTCGTGCTGGCGGTATCGTTGCTGCAGGGCCCGTTCAATGGCTGTGACCTCTTTTGTGAACTCCGCCACTGTAGTCGGTGGATTTCTCACAAGGCCGGCAAACAGTTGTTCTTTCATTCCGCGCAAGATATACCGTAGCTGTCGCTCCTCTGGCATGTCAGGGTCTTCTCTACGGAAACGACGGGCCATATCTTCCGAGAACATTGCAACGCTCTCATTGGGTTTTTGAATTCGGATTTCGAGGAGACGCTGCGCATTTTCCCTCCTGTCGATGCTCGTAAAGTATCCAGCAGCTGTGCGCAGAAGTCGTCCCAGGTGGCAAAGCTTCTCTCCCGGTTGACGTACCACGTACGAGCATTGTCCTTCAGATAGAAATAGACGCTCGAAAGTTTGTCCGCCGAGCTGGTCACGTGGTTGTACTTGGCGACGCGCTCGAACTGATCAAGCCAATCTTGGACGTCTTCAAAGGCATCACCATGAAAGCTCTCCGGAACCATAGGGTTCTGCAGGGTTACTTGTGTTGGAGCCGCGGTGGCCATGGTAGTTGCAGGGGGCGAACGATTTCTTGAGGTTTCTTGCAGGGGACCGGACTCGGGCGTTAGGCCTAGTAGGCGGCGACTGAACCGCTGGACCGTTGTTTCGATGCGCAGCGCTTAACCTAAAAGCCCGCGCTACTTCAACCTTGTCCCCACTGGCACATACCCGCGGCAATATAGTTGTTCCAATATGAAAACACACAAAATCAAGCATCCTCCTCGAAATAGCTTGATATAGATTTGGCAAGCCATATCCGCTATTCGTCATGCATAATACACTGTCGCTGCCAATATAGAGTACAATGGGCATGGATGTCAAGGTCATTTAGAACAAACCGATAAATAACGCTCGATGCTCTGATGCTCGCGGATGCGTACGTGGAAAGTGGCGCGAACGCTAAATAATACGGTACACCACAAAAGCATACGGATCAAACGTATAGGGTAGGTGCAGCGGCGCAGAAAAGTCGACAAACACAAAGGAACACGCAGAGAACTTTTACAACACAAGGAACTGCAATTTAATAACAGAGCGGGGAATTTTAGGCGCTGTAGGAATACATCCTGGGTGGGAGGCCCAGTGTAGAAATATCCTCGGGGCTTCGCAAATTACGACATGCTGAAAAACACAGGCACTCACAGGCGGAAAGCTTGGTGAGACGAGTCATGTGCATTGGGTTAAGTTACAGACGGCCGGCTTCATTAAACGGTCATGAAAAAAATTACTGTCAGCGGGCTCGCGTTCGAATCCGAGGTGTTTAATACTACGAGAGGTGCCTCTGCCACACGCTATCTAGTGTTGATTGAATCTGGCTTGATCATAGACTATCGTAAACAGTTTTGAGCCTGTATGCGCAGTACACTTGTGAACGAAGGAATCAGATATCAGTAGGCTTTGGTCAGTCTTTTATGCCTGTGTGTATGACTGTCTATATGTCTCTCTATTGAGTAGTGCGTTCAGGGAGGACTCACGGCTGCCGAACTTGATGTCGAAAGCCACGAGATGGGGCCAACAGAGCATGGGATGTTGCATAATGCAGCGCTTCCAATGCGCTACGGTGCTTTGCATACATCGCGCTAAAGAACCTGCTTTTTAATCGGTAACACGTCAAATCTAACACGTTCCTGCTTCAACGTCCGTTAGAGAGGTTCTTAGAAATGCAGAGAGAACAACTGTGGAATTCACATGCAATTCTTACAATTACGTGTCGCACATGAAAAAAATGTGTCAATGAAAACCTACTCCTTCGTATGCAGATATCACAAAAACAATACATGAATATTGTGTAAGGGGCCTGGCTACTCATTTCTAGAAGTCACAGGATAAGCAATATATTGTTATAGAGCAAAAGTAATTAATTATAAAATGATTATGTGCCTATAATGACTCAATTATTTGGGTAATATGAGTAATGCAAACCAACAGTAAAATTATGTTAAATAATCATTTATTATGAATCTTACGTTTTCATTACTTGAGTTATTTCAAAGTTCGATAATTAAAATTAATTTAGTAATTCAGTAATGAATTAGACGCATTAAACAGTTAATATTGCGGTGATAACCTCTGCGTAAGAATAAAAATGGGATGCCTCAGTGAAAATCAAGACTTTATATTAAACAAGGCGTCATTTGATCTACATAAACTACAAAAAAATCCGAAACAACACAAGCTTCGACGTACGCGCCAGCGGCGTAAAACCAGCACAGCTGACAACAGCAGGAATGTGCGACGGGTCGACGGATGTTGGCGGCGGCACTGCTGTCGCATGGGCTGGCCAAGGTCATTCCAAATTGGTCGCGAAGCTACGGGCGAAAAGCGCGTTAGAACGAATTGCCATCGACATCAGCAAGGGTGGTTATGGGAGCAGCGATTGAAGCGCCCTATGTTTGGAGGGAACCAACGTTGGGAAAGAAAAAAAAGTTTTTTAATTAAAGCGAGACACCGTTAGATTCAGTCCACAAAAATAAAATTCCTAATCAACTTTATATACGCATGGCGAGAAAAAAACTCTATTTTACTTAATCATTATTAATAAATACCTTTTTTCAGCGACCCATAAGAGCGCCCACCGATAGCGGCCGGCGTTGACGCCGCTATCACTTGATGCAATGCAGCTGTTGCAGCGTGCAGAAAGGCGCGCTGTAAAGTTAACCTGTTACAATACCCCCCTCACATGTTGTGTGTGTTGTTTTGCTTGTCGGCGTCTGTCTGAATTTGGCGACGTGGGTAGTTTCATCGTTTCTTAGCCTGTTCAGTGAAAAATAGCGAGTTGCGACCGCTAGATAATTGTTTACGTTAGTAGTTTTCGTTTAGTAGTAGCTCAGGACTTTAGTAGTAGCTCAGAACGCCCATCAAGTCGAATGGCGGGGCATTTTAATATACAGCTCTAATGCAGGCCTCCGAAAACAAATTACGCGCCTTTGAGAACAAAATGACATCACTTCTATTTTTAACGGATATGACGTCACCTTATTTTTCTTCCGCCGGAAGAGTTCTCTCCTCACACAGATGGCGCTAAGCCCCATAGATACTATACTACTATTGACCCTTTTCCCGGCGCTCCCGTGGGCGCTGCCATGTTTGATCACGTGGTGACGTGTCCATTGCTTGCCTCAGTCGCCTCCGTTGCCTCCGTGTTTACAATGCAAGCGCGTGACGCCGGTGCAGCGCAGCAAACCTACGTTTCGACGCAAATCATAGAAGTTGACTGTGTGGACGAGAAGAAGCTTTGACCACAGCCTTAGAGGACATGTAAGTGCTTTCAGAGCTCATTACGCCTTGTCCAAACGGCGTGAGCAGCGTATACGGTGCTTCTATTAAAAGCGGGCTAGAAATGTATTGCAAGCTGTGCATACATTCCGCTTATGAATTAAATCAGGATCATGCAGTGTGCTCTTCCTTCTTTATTTGGCAAGCATTTTGAAGCAGCGGCTTTTCATGTTTCTGACTCAGTAAAGTTCCTTCTCGTTGCTCGGGTAGTCACTATTTCATTGTTTTTTCAGCCTAATCGCTCGCGGGTGTGCTCTGCTGCGATAGATTTGCTCTTGCTGCGCACAAAGCTTGGAACGTAAAGCGTCTGTACTTCTGTACTGTTCCCTCGCTTACTCTGTGGACCGTCACGAAACGTTCAGCTTCCAACATGCGCGTCTTTTCGGTGTAGTCGCCCTCACTCATGCTTTGGCACATCGACACATTGATTCAAGTGTGCGCCCATTCACTTATGATTGGTACGTTGGCGATAGGGTGGGCGTCGTAAGTTTGCGTGCAAATAGGGGTTGATGTGTGTAGATATCGCGCGAGCACGCGCTATAAGCCTCACAATGTCATACCAACAAGCCCAAATCACTGCATTACAATAGGTTGATTCCATTCCTTAATATGCGAATCACTATTTTTGCAGCGAACTACCGCACACGCCTTTCCTTTATCGTTACACATTTTGCAGCATGAATTGGGCGCAGTGCATTAGCAAACACCCAGTTGCATTTCCGACAGCTGATCGCACAGTAGCAGGGCAGAATTAGCAGTAATGGTTTCGTATTCGTGCGCATTCGCTGAGGCAACATATGGCGCGCCGCCGAAAGCGCCATCTCGTTCCTCTAGAGCAAACTGTTCCGCGAAAAGGGTCAATATAAAAAGTAGCGCCAACCATTTCCCTCCTCCTCCGTTCCACTGTCGCGCTCGGCGCGGCAAGGGCGATCGAGGCGCGATCTCGACAGTGTCGGCCCTGTCGGCTCATGTCGGCCCTGCCGTACCAGACGATGGCAAACGCGCTACCAGATTAAATCCGCGGAAAACTTCGATCGCGCCCTGCGGAGCAGTTTCGGAGGTGCTATTTGGCTTCGTCAGTCAGTAACTGGCCTTAATAATGCCGTTTTGGAAGTAGCAACGCGACGATGCGAGGCGGCGCAAATACAAAGTGTGCAGCAAGCGTTTGCGCTCGCCGGATGACAAGCAAAAAAAAGCCTTTTGCCCTCGCCTTGTCGGTTGCGGCAACTGAAGGCGCAGCAGCATGCCATCACAACGAAGTTCTTGTCCCTAACACGTTTGATCCGTTTGTGCGTGCAGCACTTTCGTCGCACAGGCCCGAGAATGGTGGTCGGAGCGCGCTGGAAAGAAAACAATATACAAAAGCGCACCGCGTGCTTCCGCGTGACACGGATTGGCCAATGAGGAGCGGAGGAGGTTTGGGCGACAGGAAGCAGCCAGGAGGAAACGCCGAGGTGAGCGCGGTGGCGGCAAGATATAAGAATGGCGCTACTTTTTATACACAGGGGCTCTATGATCCGCCGACGAACCGCCATGTTTTGAACGTATGGGCTTCTATGGAAGCTTCGCTATACCAGGTATATTTACCTTGGGCTGGCATCCAAGTGCCGGACCTTTCCACACTTTTCGCCTCAGGGCAATGCAGGGCGCGTGCCGCCCCTGAACACACTACCCCCTTCTAGTACACCTTGAATTCACGTAAACGTTTACAGGTCGGGCTATGTCAGCCTTAAGTAAAGATGTGAAAGCCCGCGTGCATGAACCATACCGAATAGTTCATACATTCCTATGCTTATGTCAGTGTCAACGTGGTCGGTGCATCAAACGTGCTATAAGACGGTAGTGTTCTGTTCGCACACTGTTTTCTCGCCTTGACGCTGACTGCTGCCGTGTTCTCGGCCTGATTACATTTCTGCGTAAACTGCCACAGGGGTGATGAAATCATGTATGTAAACGAGGAACCTTTAGTTGCCTTGTATTCGTGCGCTCCCTTTGGACATTCGCATACAGGATCACTGAGCCAACTGGCCTGACTAGATCACGTTAGTATATATATATATATATATATATTATCATTGAACATGAGCCTCTCGTACATGCAGGCATTACCACTCAATGGAAGTGTTCGCTCACTATGACGTGCTCGACACGGCCGGACAGCGTGTGGCTGAGGGCCACAAGGCGAGCTTCTGCCTCGAGGACAACGTGTGCCAGCCCGGAGTGGACAAGCGCTACAATTGCGCAAACTACGGCGACCAGGGAATCTCTGTCGGCTGCACCGACACCTACGCACACAACATCGACTGCCAGTGGGTCGACATGACCGACGTGCCACACGGACACTACACTCTCAGGGTGCGGATGCGCAAGCTTAAAGTGATCGTTTCCTGAAATAAAAAGAGCCTATAGCGATTTCGGAAACTTGAAGTGGTTCATAAAGTTCGAAGATATCTCACTAAAGTCGATAGGAATGTCGGCCTCGGACGTGACGCACAGTAATCCAGCAGCTGACATTAGTGCTTCCATCTGGCGAAGTGTGCTCAGGAAAGTAGGTATTATCGCCACCTAGTATCAGCGTTTGATTACCAAGCCGTTTTATGTTCATCAGGGCGTGACCAGTGATGAAGCACTATAATTTAGTCACTGACTGCCTAGGAAAACGAAAGTTACTGTAGTTTTGCAAGGAAGCAAGGAAACGTCCCCCTGCGCTAAGAGAAAGAGAGGGATTGAAGTGCCCCGTTAGCCAGGATTACGCCACAGTAAGTTCTGTGGCGTAATTGAAGATTAAAGATTGACGGCAGTGACGAATAGCAAAACAAATGAATTATTTTAAAGGTACAAAATACCTCGTGTATCTTCAGGCATTAGGAAAAATTGGAACGACCTGCGTAGACAAAAGACAAACATTGTAGACAAACTGCCTTGAGGAAAGGCTTGCTTCCCGAATTTGGGTTTATTTTCATCATCTATACATTTTTATTGGGATTGCAGTAAAAATACCTATAACAGTCGTTTAGAGGCGTCGGCTGCAGTCTGTGGTTAGTGCTTCGAGATAACCTATGTTTTTATCAGCTCATCCGATCCCTCTCATAAGTGCTGATGTAAATATGAGCATGTACCAAAATCTACATTGTTGGTGTTTTGGAATCTGCGGAGAGTGCGTAAAAAACCCTACTCTCCTACTACGCAGGTGTCCATCAACCCGGAATACAAACTGGCTGAGATGAGCTACGAAACAACGCTGCTATATGCGACCTCATCTACACGCAGCCTACGCTGCCGTCACAAACTGCACTCTTGGAAGGCCGTGAACTCGCAGCGACAACGAGAACGCTCCTTGCCCAAGAGGACGTGCATCTCAAGGAGCGTCGAGATAAAGTGGACACGTCAATGTGCCTGTTCGGACTCCTCCGACCTACCACATGACCGTTCATTGGTTGGTGCTGCACTCAAGGTCCAAGTCGCAGCAATGGTGTTTGCGGCAGTCGAGGAAAAAGGACAACTCGCGCCTGTGTGAATGTTTTTTTTTCTTTTTGTAAAAAAAGTTACGACGGCATCAGTCGCAGGGTCTACACGGCAGCATCCTGGTAACGACGGATGTGCTCGCGAGACCGTCTAGCGTTCTGCTTGACCGCCTTAAGGTACAGCGATCATAGCGAGCTGCAAGCGCATTCAGCGGAAAGGACTCGAATGATATAGCATACCTCTACGTGTTCTAATACGTTAGATGGCTCTCAGAGTTACCTTCCTAAGTGTGCATGCCACTTACACAACACTAGTGACCTGCATGATGACTTAGACATCGGGGTGGGGACAGATGCTCGGATCAACAGAACCCCGTGAATCGAAGTTCGTAACGACATTTGTTTTTTCATGCCTGTTGCGTCAAAATAGTCTCCAGAACGGCGCTGCGACGCTGCTGACAAATATTGAAAAAAAAGAATGAGCGCCGCAAGGTGACTGACAATGACTGGCTGGACCGTGGATGCCACAGGGTATCCGGACGTCTAATAAATGTGGAAAGAATGTGAGATTGCTGTAGGCTTGCAAAGTCGCCAAACTAGGAGCTACCCCCCCCCCCTTTCAAGCCGACTTGAAATCAAGCTCGGTTCAATACTCAGGTTTGGCAGGGGGATCTTCACCAACACCAAATACATCTTAGCGCTTCCTGTAACATTGTCTCTGGTCGTGCCTGTGTGTTCTTAGCGGGATAGTGCAGTCG
The DNA here is from genome assembly GCF_013339745.2 of Dermacentor silvarum. Lineage (NCBI taxonomy): Eukaryota > Metazoa > Arthropoda > Arachnida > Ixodida > Ixodidae > Dermacentor > Dermacentor silvarum. Next base: position 36,336 of record NW_023606306.1, read on the forward strand.
ACTTCTCGGGGAGCTAGGGCTTGCTACTGCCCAATCCACCCACCCCTGGTCTGTTGTGATTTCCTGTGCTAAGTTAAAATTGAAGAGACATATATTTACATGAGCCCGTTTCAAAGGTCAAGTTAGGTTCATATACATGCAGGCGCGGCTGAAAATTATGTAAGTGAAGTTATTTATAATAAGGTTTGATTCGCAAATCGTTGAGAAAAGTGACCATCCACATACGCCACACAAGCAGTAGGCGCATAGATAGCCGCCTTAACACCACCACCAATGACGAGCAACTGAAAGCTGATATGCTGATGTTCAACGGCTACTTTATGCCACCTGCTGGTACAGTAATTGCACTGCCAAGAAACTTGAGTGTTTTCTGATGTATACGCTAACAAAATAAAAATTACAATAATAAAAAGGACATCAAGCAGCGTGACACTTTTTCTTAGTGTAAGATCGACATATAAGGTAACACACGAAGGATATGTGGCTGGTTACCGAACAGCAACGAGCAAATCCACAGAAAAAGCGTAGCCAAAACAAGCACAAATAAAACAAAACAAGAACAAAGAAACAAAACCACAATTACAAGCCACAGCACAGTAGGATGCGCAGTGCCTAGAATTTGTATATAAGTCTTAGTATATAAACCTTCGTCCTGCAGTGGACATAAACGTAGAATGGTGATGAGGATTATACAGTCAAAAGTGGTAGAGCAAGGAAGGTCACTGGAGTCATCGCTTCGACATTGGTTCTTGTTAAAGCGCTGGCTCCAGTGACATTCCTTATTCTATCAATGTTCATCACTTCATGCATCCATATTCCTGTGACCTTTCTATTGTTTTAGCATACAATCGTGCTTGCTTATATGAAACTTACATAAATGTTTACATTTTTCTTACAAATATTTGTCTTATCGCTTTCCCGGATTCACGTAAAAGTGCAGACAAGCTGCATGTTTGTAAACAAAGAGACATGGCGAGCACATGCAGGGAAAAAATGTAATACCATTCTTACACTCTTTCCAAAGTAATAATGCAAAGCTTGGCCACGTGTGTTAACCTTGCCTCCGAGAAAATTGGTATCACTAGGGTATGTCGTTTTCTTTAAGTTTTTGGCGCTTATTTAACGCGAAGGCAGAGCCACCGCCACTTTCGTAATGTCATGCTCAGACAGAAACTTGCCCTAACTGCATCCTCTATAAATAAATCTAAAATTCGCGCCATGTCCCTGAACCCAAATCCATTTGCAATCTCGCCAACGGGGCTTGAATTGAATGCAAACAGCTGCCGCGCGGGTATTTCTTTCACGGGTTAAGGAGGCAGAAATACTTGCCAAGAGCAGTAAAAAACTCATAGCACGCTTACGGCTGTGAAACGTGAATGCCTAAATTTTAGCTGCGTTGTGGGCAAGGACTTCTTGCTCCCAATCTCAAGCTCGTTGAATCGCTTTTGGGGTTGAAGGTCCCGCATGTTTCACAATATTTAATTGTAAATGATGTTTTATATTGTTCTAGTTTAAACTGTAACGCTCCTCACCGATGCTGGAGTACACGTCGGTTTTCTATAAGCGTACACTAGCACAGCTAAAGCGCTTTGACGACGGGGCTTAAGGGCAATAGGATGACGACGAGTGTATGACTACAATGGCATGACGATGACCATGTGGCGATTTTATGGTGACGACGACGTGAGAATGACGGAAGGAGTAGAATCAGACGAAAGCTGGAATGACGACAATGGAAGGAACGCGAAGGCATTCCTTCCATGCCTTCGCGTTCCATGCCGACGACGGCATGGAATTGACTGCATGGCAATGACTGTATATATATATATATATATATACAGGGTGTTTCAGCGAACACTTTCAAAATTTATTAAGGTTGCCTGTGATAGACAGCCCAATCCTAGTTAATGAGCTGGTCTACTCGAAAAGGCGGACATTACATGAACAAAAATTGAAATGCATAAACGATTAATCAACAAAAATTCACTAATTAAGTTTTTACTAATTACCTGATGGCCCATATTGCAATTTACAAATTGTAGCCGTGGAGTTCGCAAGGTGGATCCACTTGGAATGAATTATCAGGATGACACCAGTTTCGAGATATTAATTCACGAACTTTCCGGAGAATGCATGGGCGTTCTAGTTAAGTTCTTAAAGAAACGTCGATTTATGCATTGAAGAACAAAAATAACTGGAACGCCAATGCATTTCTCCTCAAAGTTTGGGAATTGATATCACGAAGATGGTGTCATCCCGAAAATTCGTTCCAAAGGAATCCAGCTTGCGAACACCACTGCTACAATTTGTAAATTGCAATATGGGCCATCAGGTAATTAGTTAAAAACTAATTAGTAAATTTCTGTTAATTATTCAATAATGCATTTCAATTTCTTGTGCAAGTAATGTCCGCCTCTTCGGTAGACCAGCTCATGAACTAGAATTGTGCTATCTGCCACAGGCAACCTTAAATAAATTTTGAAAGTGTTCGCTGAAACACCCTGTATAGTATATATTATATATATATATATATATATATAACGACGACGCAGTGACGACAATGTCATGAGGACGCCAACATAATAACGATTCAATGACGAAAGCATGATTACGGTGGAATAATAATTACTTCGATGAAACAACGAAAGACGGTATGAAGAAGACGGCATGACGACAATAGGATGACCACGAGTGTATGAAAACAATCGCGTGACGACGGCTCTATGAGAACGACTGTTAACGACGATTGTATGACGAGATTCGGATAATGATGATGGTGTGACATGGCGTGAAATAGCGTGACAGCTACTGTATGGCGGCGACGGCTAAACGACGATGGCGTGACGACTGAGCGTGACTCTCAGTTGCATGACGTCATACACAGTGGCGTGTACGCAGCAGCACATGCCTGAGAAGAAGTGTAGACTGCACTATCTCCGGGATCTGTCCACCACTGCGAACTGCACCAACGGCGCAAAACTGAGCAACGAGCTAAGAAAAGCTAGCCATAGAAAAACGTCTTTATTCATGAATGGGATAAATGTCGACAGCTGTATGCAGAGAACTTGCTCTCATGCTTTCGCTTTGGTTTTCCTCGAAATGCTATTTTTTTGAAGTTCCTTTTAGTGCATGTCTCTGTTGCTGAGTCAAGATCAGTGGTCTCCATGGGATTAGTCTTAAGCCGATAGGTGTCATTCTAGGTGTTCGTTTTGTGACTGCTCCTGCCGCTGTGTACGCATGTGCGATCAAATACGTTAGTTTATTTGGCATTAGCAGGTTAACAGAAATAATATATTGTTACGGGGAGAAAATATATGTAGTATTTACAATATATACAGTTCTAAGGTTGTAGCTCTGTGGCCAGGGTAACACCATCTACCGAGCCCCGAGTCACTTGAGCCTCTTCTTCACCAACCAACGTCATTTTGTCCACAGCGGTACAAACTCGTACGTGACAATAACCCCCGGCGGCAGAAACACCATCTCAATGCTTCTTAGGGTGTCGAATCATTGTGCGAGTTATAGGCCTTTAGTCGCCAAACGAGCACGATATCAGTTCCTGGGGGGGGGGGGGGGTAGAAGACTTGGGAGGTCACAGGTGATATCTCATATGTGAGGCTGGTGACTTGGCGAAGAACTCGGTATGGCCCGACGTATCGTGGCAGTAGTTTTTCGGAAAGGCCGACGCGACAGCACGGTATCCAAAGCAGGACAAGGGACCCCGGGCTGAAATGAGCGTCCCGACGACGACTGTCGTAACGGTGCTTCTGGATAGTCTGAGATGCCAGAAGACGGTCATGGCCAATACGACGTGCTGTGGCCGCGCGAACAATGGCGTCGTGAGCATAGAACGTTGTAATGGTGGCATCAGAAGGGAGCAGCAAGTCAAGAGGCAGGAGGGGGTCACAGCCATATAGTAGATAAAACGTGGAATAACCTGTAATATCGTGACGCGACTAATTGTATGCAAACGTCACGAAAGGTAAGGTGCAGTCACAATCCCGGTGATCATCAGACACGTACATGGAGAGCATGTCCGTGAGTGTACGGTTGAGATGCTCGCTAAGTCCGTTTGTCTGTGGGTGGTAAGCAGTCGTGAACTTGTGGGACGTTGAGCAAGAGCGAAGAAGGTTGTTGACAACCTTAGAAAGAAAACAGCGGCCTCTATCAGTGAGTAGCAGACGTGGGGCACCATGATGTAGGATCACTTCATGGAGGAGAAAATCAGTCACATCAGTTGCGCAGCTTCTAGGGAGGGCCCGCGTTATGGCATAACGCGTGGTATAGTCCGTCGCAACGGCCACCCACTTGTTACCGGAGGATGAGGTTGGAAATGAGTCAAGGAGGTCCAGGCCGACGCGGAAAAATGGCTCACCGGGGATATCTATAGGCTGAAGGTGCCCAGCGGGATACAATGGAGGCTTCTTGCGGCGTTGGCAAAGTTCGCAGGTAGCGACGTAGCTTCTAAAAGGGCGATATAGCCCAGGCCAGAAAAATTGTCTGCGCACATGGTCGTATGTACGGGAGACACCCAAATCACCAGCGGTGGGCGCATCGTGTATCTGCGAGAGAATTGTCGAGCGCAGCGTCAGTATAAGGTGCCGTCCTGGAGAACAAACATACGGAGAGAATCGTCCTGTTGCTCCGAGGTAAGGCGTTCTATGGTGGATCGCGAATGTGGGTCACGACGCTGCTCGTCGGCGATGCTTGATAAGTCGGAGACCGACAAAACGCAGTTATCGGTTTCGGTGCCATCGGGTGGGTCGACAGGGTAGCGGGAGAGGCAGTCCGCGTCCTTATATAACAGCCCAGATTTGTAGTACACGGAAAACTTTACTCTTGCAGGCGTAAACCCAGCGGCCAAGACGGCCTGTCGAGTCTCTGAGTGAGGATAGCCAACATAAGGCATAATGATCTGTCACGACGGGGAAATGTCGACCAAACAGGTAAGGGCGGAACTTAGCAATGGACCAAACAAGGGCCAAGCATTCACGTTCTGTTATGGAGTAGTTTCGCTCTGGTGCAGAAAGAAGACGGCTGGCATACGCGATCACGCGATTCGTGTCCCGCTATCGTTGGGACAAAATAGCGCCAATGCCATGGCCGCTTGCATCAGTGCGAACTTCTGTGTAGGCATGCGGATCAAAATGACCCAACACGGGTGGATTGATAAGGCGACTGATAAGCGTTGAAAATGCTTCAGCCTGGTCAGGTCCCCAACGAAAAGTGGTGTCCTTTTTAGGAGGTCTGTGAGAGGTCGAGCAATTTCGGCAAAGTTCTGGGTAAATCACCGAAAATAGGAACACAGCCCTAGAAAACTTCGGACAGCGGTAGAAGAACACGGAAGTGGAAACTCACCAACGGCACGAACTTTGTCAGGATCAGGCTGGACGGCAAAAGCGTCAACCAATTGACCGAGTACTTATATTTGGCGGCGGCCGAAATGACATTTTGAAGAATTGAGCTGTAAGCCGGCCCGTCGAAAAATATCAAGGATAGCTCAGAGTCGGTGGAGGTGGCTCTCAAACGTCGGTGAAAAAACTATGATGCCATCAAGGTAGCAGAAGCGTGTGGTCCATTTGAATCCGCGCAGAAGAGAGTCCATCATGCGCTCGAAGGTAGCAGGGGCATTAAACAGTCCGAAAGGCATCACTTTAAATTGGTAGAGACTTTCTGGGGTGAAGAAGGCGGTCTTTTCGCGATCTTGTTCATCTACTGCGATTTTCCAGTAGCCAGAGCGCAAATCAATCGAGGAAAAATAACTGGCACCGTGTAAGCAGTCGAGCGCGTCATCAATACGCGGAAGCGGATACACGTCCTTTTTCGTAATTTTATTCAGGTGACGGTAATCGATACAAAATCTCCAGGTATTGTCCTTCTTTTTAACCAAAACGACAGGTGACGCCCACGGTCTGCAGCAAGGCTCGATAATATCTTTGGAGAGCACTTTGCCTACCTCCGTTTGGATCACCTGGCGTTCAGCCTCTGACACACGGTAGGGCCTCCGGTGTATAGGAGGAGCGTCACCAGTGTGGATGGGATGGGTGACGACACGGGGTCAACCTAGCGGGCGGTTTCCAAAATCAAAGATGTCTTCATAGGGGATCACAATGCGGCGAAGGGCGTCGGCGTAAGCAAGTCGTAGGTCAGTAGCTATCATTGGCGTAAACTTGTCGTTGCGTGAAGTAGGAGGGTCGGAAGCTGCAGCAGTGTCGAATCGTGGTTCGGGCGTAAGAGAAGCTACTCCACAGTCTTCCAAAGGGGACAGCAAAGCGATAGATACACCGTCAGGAAGCACTTGCAGACACGAACAAAAGTTCAAAAGTGGAAGCCACGCCCGATTGTTGACAAGAGTTGCAATTGAGCTTGGTAGTGCTATTTAGCGTGCCAGGAGAACGTCGCAAAGTGGGGACACCACGTAAGGACCATCTCGAAGTGGAGGAAAAGGCGACATGAGGATGTAGGTAGCAGCATCAGGTTGCAGTCGAACAAATTCAGAAAAACGAAGTTGGGACTTGTGGTTGTTGGTCGGGTCGGCAAAGTAATGGGGCAGTTCAAGGCCAAGGGTGCCGGTTGCACAGTCATTAAGTGCTGAATGAGCAGTCAGGAAGTCGATTCCAAGAATTACTTCGTGGGGACACTCGGCCAGTACAGTGAACAGGTCTAACACTGGACGACCGGCAATGGTAACACGGGTGGCGGACATTCCCATCACGGCTGTTGTACTGTCATTAGCTACTCGGACGGCAGGCAATTCGGCAGGTGTCAGGACTTTACGGAGACGGCTACGACGATTTGATCGCATAACCGACACCTGAGCGCAAGTATTGGTGAGGGCTTGAACGGGTATATCATCAACAAAAATTTCAGCAAGGTTCCGTCGAGCAGCACGGGTCAGCAGAGGTTTTGCAGTCGGAGTCGTCAACGCAGCCTCACCTCCGGGGGCTGCATTGCTTTGTTTCCCGAGAACCGGCCCGCGTAGGACGGGGACGAGGGACGTCGAGGTGTAGGCGAACGGGACTGACGGCGCTGCGGCGAGGACGAGTGGCTAGTGGTGTTTCTCCGAGAGCATATGGTAGAGGCGAGGAGTACCAGCGGAGTACCAAAGGCGAGGAGTACCAGCGGAGATGTGACCGACCCGGGAGCAAGCAAAGCAAATTGGCCTGTCATCCGGCGTTCGCCATTCAGAGGGGTTCTGATATCAATTCGGGAACGACTGGCGAGGTGCAGCAGAGGCAAAGACAGGAGCGGTACGGGTGAGACGTGGGCGGATGACAGACTGGATGTCCATGTTTGGAATTTCTTGGCGGACAACAGCTTGAATGAGCGAGATGGTCATGTTGTCGTGTGTTTGGGGACAGTGAGAACTTGGTGCCGTAGCCTCAAGTTCGCGACGGATGACCTGTGTCAAGCTTTGCGTGGCAGGCGGATGTGATGCCGGAGGGTCGTTGCAGGAGGAAGTGGCAGCCGTATTCGGAAGTCGGTCGAAGCGTTGTACGATGCGTTTGCTCTTCGCTTGCTCAAAATTCCGGCATTCCTTTATGATGGATTGAACCGTTGAGCAGTTCCTGCAAAGCAGGAGGTTGAACGCATCGTCCGCGATGCCCTTCAAGAAGTGTCCAACCCTACCGGCCTCTAGCATGTCCGCGTCCGCTTTACGACAGCGAGCCAGAATGTCTTGAAAATGCGCGACGTACAATTCGGTTGGTATCTGGACACGAGACGCTAGCTCTTGACTGGCCTCCATTTGACATCCCACAGGTATTCCGAAAAGATTGCGTAGCTTTTCCTTGCAGGAGTCCCAGCTTGTAATTTCAGTTTCTTGCGCCTCGAATCATACCTTCGCGGTTCCTCCCAAGTTAAAGATCACGTTGGCCAGCAAAACTGTGGCATTCCACTTGTTGTGCTTACCGACGCGCTCATACGACGTCAGCCAGTCTTCGACGTCGACCTTGCCAGTGCCGGTGAAGATTCCCGGGTGACGTAGTGCCACTTCCGCTGGTGTCTAAGCAGCGGAGGCAGCGTCAGCGTCGGAGGCAGTGTCAACAGCCATAACAGCGGAACCCATGTGACGCCCGCTGCGAAGATCCAGGGCCGGCTTGTGGCGAGATTGCCCAGCACCTCCACCAAAATGTTACGGGGAATAATGTATTTACAATATATACAGTTAGTAGATTGTAGCTCTGTGGCCAGGGTAACACCATCTCCCGAGCCCCGAGACACTTAACCCTCTTCTTCACCAACCAACGTCATTTTGTCCACAGCGGTACAAACTCGTACGTGACAATATAATTCAATTCAGGAGTCCTATATGCCAAAACAACGGTTTCATTATGAGGCACGCCATAGTGGGGGACTCCGGATTAATTTTGAGCACCAGTGGATCTTTAACGTGCCTCCAATGCACCGGACACGGGTGTTCTTGAATTTCGCCCCCCATCGAAATGCGGCCGCCGCGGCCGGGATTTGATCCCGTGACCTCGCGCTTGGAAGCGCAACACCATAGCCTCTAAGCCACCGCGGTGGGTAGAAATAATAAAAAGATATGGAAAAGAAAGGTTCTTTCAGTCAAATGGGATGTTCGACATTTACTACGTTTAATGCCACCCATCATCAAACGTTATGTAGAACGGCAGTAGAATCCACTTCGATGGTGACCGTTCAAGCGGGAGCAGAGCATGCTCCTCTATGCGTGCTGCTCTTACTTGATCCCACACGTCTTCACTGAAGCGGTGGCGCTGCATTTTGTACACAACGAACGCCGTCACCCCCATACACATCCCGTTTTTCTCAGAATACGTGGCGACTGGAAGACATACCAGAGACAGTCTAGAAAGGGGCCGTCTGCATGCATGCAGCCTCGCCCCTCCGTGGTCAGCCCCCTTTGCTGACCACAGGCATCTCTCCCCACCTAGAGCCCGATGTTTTACGACCTTGTGTACTGTTGAGAGTAAAACCGCGTTTCGAAGAGCAAGGTTGTCTCCCTGTTTTCTCCCCAGAGATCGCGAGGCGCCCTTTGCGTGGGGGCCGCTTCGGGCGAGTGCACGCGTGTGTGTTACTTCGCGTCGAGTATTTCTGATCCACAGAGGTACATTAGTGGCCGCTGTTGACAAGACCGAGTCCCTCCAATCAAGTGCGCGGTTGGAGAGCTGACTCCGTGGTCGGTAGTTTACCAGTTCTTGCCTCCTCGAAGCTCCGCTGGCATTTTCTTACAAATATCTAACCATGTGCACTATTAAAGGAACGAACCTTCATATGGGCACTGAGAATACAGTTAATGGTAATACAAAGCTTTAGTCTCGGCTAGGTTGTTCATTTCTATAATAAATGTAATACGCCCGCACATATCAAACAGATCAAACAAGCGTCATGTCGCCATTACTAACTTCTTTATTCTCTTCTTCAATCCCCCCGCTCCCTCCGATGTTCTCAGACTTCTTCTTCTCATTCGGTACGCTTCACTCCCCCCACCTTTTTATTCATCCCTGCTGGGATGGTATTTAAACACATTTGCTATGGACGCCGATTCTTCATTTTCTTTCGGGCCGATATATCAGACAGTTTTAAGTTGCCTTGCTGACTTGCAGTTTTCACGACACGATACGGTCCTTTATAGCCAGATCCAGTATTTGATAACCCCTTTCTCACGAGAACCAAGTCTCCTACCTCCAGAGCTGCTAACGTTGTGTTTTGCTTCTTATCGAAGTTTCTTTTTCATTCTTTCACGGTATTTCGCTTGGCTGTCTTCTGTCCTTCTTCTTTCTGCAAGCTGTACTATCTTGTCGACTCCCAAGGATACATCAGCGGGAAGATAAGTTGGTTTTCCAGTAGCAACAAAGAGTGGTGTACATCCTAGACCAGTTGTGTGCGATCGGTTAATTATGATGAGATACTGCTGCTTCAAGGCAGCACTTCCATCCTCCCGGGAAACTTGGGTACATGCTGATGTATTGCTTCAGGTCCCGAATAGTTTGTTCCGCCAATCCATTAGCTGCTGGATGGTACGGGGCAGTGAATCTGTGTTACTCCTCGTCGTTCTGCCCATTCCTGCAGTTTATGGCTTCGGAAGGCTGGACCATTATCCGATACCAAAACTTTGACGCTGTCAAACATTTTGCGTTTGAGCAATGAGATCACGCTGTTGGCGTCCTCTCTTCCTGGCTTCGCTGCTACCATCCTTGTGCACTCATCCACGCACACAAGGAACGCTTGCGTTTTCTTCACACCTTCCGATTTCTTACGGAGTTCGGCGAAGTCTAGGTGGACAACTTCAAATGGTGTCCCTGAATGTTTCGGCAATGCCATTTGTTGAGTTGGTTGTTTGTATTTCACCTTATTCAGTTGACATTCGTGACATGATTGCACATACATGTTCGCGTCTCGTTTCATGTGGGGCCATGTAAATCTCTTCGCGAGCTTCATGTAGGTTCGCCAAAATCCATCGTGTCCACCTGAATGAGGGCTATTATGGTAGAGATCCAAGATCTTTGGCACAAGTGTGGGAGGCATTGTAATTTTTCCCGTCACTGTAGGTTGTAGTGCTTCAGTTCCTTCCCAAAGTTTAGCGGCGTTTATTGCTTCTTGGTGAAATGAAACAGGCTTGACCGCCAACCTCGACATAGCATCAGCGTCTTTCATGGAATCTCCCGGGCGATGACTGACGTCAAAGTCAAACTGCTGAAGCTCGTTCACCCAGCGTGCAATTTTTCCTTTAAGTTCCGCCAACTTAAAAAGGTGTGTCAGTGCTTCGTGATCAGTATAAAGCTTGAATTTTGATCCTTCTAAGTAGGAGCGGAATAACCGAATGGCCTTTAGGACAGCTAGGGCTTCTTTATCAGTTGTTGTGTAGTTTACTTCCGTCTTGGTGAAAGTGCAACTGAAGTAACCCAGCATGCGAGGCTGTTGATTGGCTGCCCGGGTGGAGTCTCGTTGATACAGAACCGCTCCCGTTCCATAATGTGACGCATCTGTATTTAGTTCAAATGGAAGCGAAAAGTCCGGAAGGCAAAGCACAGGGTCAGAAGAAATTAGCTGTACTAGCTAGCTCTTCGTATGCATCGTCGCATTCTCTTGTCCATTGAAAAGGTACATCTTTTGCGTCAACCTTGTTAAGCACCGTGTCTTCATAGCGTAGTCTCGAATAAATGCTCTGAAATGTCGGGCTAGTCCCAAAACACGCGAAGTGAATGGACGTCAGAAGGCTTCACAAGTTTAGCGATGCGCGCCACGGACTCTTCTTTGGTATTTTTAGTGGTACCATCAAATACTCGACCCAAAAAGGTAACTTTGTTCTTAAAGAACTCGCTCTTCTTGAAGTTTACCTTGAGCATGGCTTCGGACAAAGCAGTGAGAACATGCGCAAGGTTTTCTTCATGTTGCTGCTTACTCTTAGAATATACAATGATGTCCACATATACATTGCAAAAGCACCCCATAAAAGGGTTCAAAACTGTATTTATAATCTTCTGAAGCCAACTGGGCGAGTTTTTCCAACCAAACGGCAGACGATTATATTCATAAATGTCCAATGGAGTCACAAAGGCGGTGTATTGCTTGGTTTCTTCTTGAAGTGGCATTTGCCAGAAGCCTTTGCACAGATCTATCCTGGACAACCAGGTGCAGCCGCCTGTGTCGTCAATGATGCTGTCTATCCGAGGCATTGGAAATAGGATCAAATATGTTTGGTTGTTGATCGCTCTATAGTCAGTGCACAGCCTGAGGCAACCTTCTTCTTTTGGGGTAATGGTGATTGGCGATGCAAATGGCGATACAGATGGACGGATGATGCCAGCATTTAACATCTTTTGAAGCTCCTTTTTTAGCCTTGTCTTCTTTTCTCTCGATAGGTTGTATGGCTTTTTCCTGACTATAGTAGTGTCCTGTAATTTAAAGGGGACTTCAAACTTGGTGGTACCAGTAGGATAGCCTCCGAAGCAGAACAATTCCGGATAGAGTTTCTGAATACTTTCTCCATTTTCGGCCTGCGAATTCGGTTTGCATCAGTCAAAGGTTTGGAATTATCTTCATGAGGGCTTACAGACACAGTCTCGTCCCAATGAATGTTTAGCCTCAACGCTTTCATGTCCGGGCGAGAGAGAAGGAAGTCGTATACGACACCTTCTATCACCAAGGCATTAACCTCCGCGTACTGCGACTCATATTTTAGCTTTAAGCTTATGCATTCGCAGTGTTCCTTTTCACGACCATCATACCCTCGTACAAGGACTGATCTGCCAATGAATATGTCTTCTGCATCTGCTCTGCTTCTCTTGACTATCGATATTGAAGCTCCACTGTCGACAAGAGCTTGTACGTTCTGTCCGTTAACTTCAAGGTGTATGTGAAGTAAACTTGAAGAAATTAGTAGGATGGTCTTGTTTAGTTTCGGTTGAACACACTGAGGCTTTTGTGGCATTTGTTTCTCTTTCAACAGTGCTGGTGACTGCAAGGCGTCACCGGGTCGTGAGTCGGTGGCTCTAAGTCTAATATTTGCACTGTCTTTAAGTTGCGGCGACCTTGCATCCGAGTTGCTCGACTGAGTATCTGACTGGTGGGGAACATGTGGCCGCGTCTTCCAGCTCCTCTCGGACCAGCAGTGAGGGAATACTTGTAGCAGCTCTAGTAGAGCTTCGAGAGTGTCCGGCCCTTTTATTTATGCATGCCGTTGCAAATCTCTCGGGAGACCGTGAATTATAAGTGCTAAGACTGATCTTAATGGCAACTCTGGTTCAGCAAGTGTAAGCAGTTGCTGCTTCTCAAGGAAGCAGTCATGCGGTGAACCAGACCTAAAACGGTACACAAGTGCTAAGACTGATCTTAATGGCAACTCTAGTTCAGCAAGTCTAAGCAGTCGCTGCTTCTCAAGGAAGTATTCATGCGGTGAACCAGACCTAAAACGGTACAACAGCGCCTGGTCCCATCGCTGTACGCTATTTGTTTTGAATGTAGACCGGAAGTTCTCCTTCCACATGCACCAAGGTTCGCAAACGTGCTCTAAGAACCGCAACTCGTGCCACTTTTTTGCTACACCACTGAGAAATTGTCGCATGTTTAAGACCCGGTCTTGGTCAGACATCCATCCGTTGTATTTCGCTGCGGCCTCATAAAATATGATCCACCCTTCTGGGTTATCCGAAGACCCGTCAAAAGTTTCAGGCCGTAAAATTTCAATTGGGTGGTTTCTTTTGTGGCGTAAAGCAGACAGGAGAGTTTCCGTCATTTCATTCTGTTGCAAAAATTGTTCCTGTTGCGTCGTTATGGCCCGAAGAATTGTTGACATCTTGTCACATGATGCTCCACGACCTAATGGTCGTCCGAGTACAAGCTGGTTAAACAGGGTCACTGGGATATTCACCTTCGCCGAACCTCGTTTAACAAGCTCTTCGGGCGACATAGAAACTCGATCCAGAACAACATCCAGGAGCTCACCCGTTGTTGTGTCCAAAGGGAGGTAGACCGGGGAATCATCCTGGACTTGGTAGCATTTGAATACCACTCAGTCGTTGTACTCCTCCACGAAAAAAGTCACCCACATCTTCTTTCACTTGTCGGCTGCGCCAAAATATGTAATAAGCCCGCACATATCAAACAGACCAAACAAGCGTCATGTCGCCATTACTAACTTCTTTATTCTCTTCTTCAATCCCCCCGCTCCCTCCGATGTTCTCAGACTTCTTCTCATTCGGTACGCTTCACTCCCCCCACCTTTTTATTCATCCCTGCTGGGATGGTATTTAAACACATTTGCTATGGACGCCGATTCTTCATTTTCTTTCGGGCCGATATATCAGACAGTTTTAAGTTGCCTTGCTGACTTGCAGTTTTCACGACACGATACGGTCCTTTATAGCCAGATCCAGTATTTGATAACCCCTTTCTCACGAGAACCAAGTCTCCTACCTCCAGAGCTGGTAACGTTGTGTTTTGCTTCTTATCGAAGTTTCTTTTTCATTCTTTCACGGTATTTCGCTTGGCTGTCTTCTGTCCTTCTTCTTTCTGCAAGCTGTACTATCTTGTCGACTCCCAAGGATACATCAGCGGGAAGATAAGTTGGTTTTCCAGTAGCAACAAAGAGTGGTGTACATCCTAGACCAGTTGTGTGCGATCGGTTAATTATGATGAGATACTGCTGCTTCAAGGCAGCACTTCCATCCTCCCGGGAAACTTGGGTACATGCTGATGTATTGCTTCAGGTCCCGAATAGTTTGTTCCGCCAATCCATTAGCTGCTGGATGGTACGGGGCAGTGAATCTGTGTTACTCCTCGTCGTTCTGCCCATTCCTGCAGTTTATGGCTTCGGAAGGCTGGACCATTATCCGATACCAAAACTTTGACGCTGTCAAACATTTTGCGTTTGAGCAATGAGATCACGCTGTTGGCGTCCTCTCTTCCTGGCTTCGCTGCTACCATCCTTGTGCACTCATCCACGCACACAAGGAACGCTTGCGTTTTCTTCACACCTTCCGATTTCTTACGGAGTTCGGCGAAGTCTAGGTGGACAACTTCAAATGGTGTCCCTGAATGTTTCGGCAATGCCATTTGTTGAGTTGGTTGTTTGTATTTCACCTTATTCAGTTGACATTCGTGACATGATTGCACATACATGTTCGCGTCTCGTTTCATGTGGGGCCATGTAAATCTCTTCGCGAGCTTCATGTAGGTTCGCCAAAATCCATCGTGTCCACCTGAATGAGGGCTATTATGGTAGAGATCCAAGATCTTTGGCACAAGTGTGGGAGGCATTGTAATTTTTCCCGTCACTGTAGGTTGTAGTGCTTCAGTTCCTTCCCAAAGTTTAGCGGCGTTTATTGCTTCTTGGTGAAATGAAACAGGCTTGACCGCCAACCTCGACATAGCATCAGCGTCTTTCATGGAATCTCCCGGGCGATGACTGACGTCAAAGTCAAACTGCTGAAGCTCGTTCACCCAGCGTGCAATTTTTCCTTTAAGTTCCGCCAACTTAAAAAGGTGTGTCAGTGCTTCGTGATCAGTATAAAGCTTGAATTTTGATCCTTCTAAGTAGGAGCGGAATAACCGAATGGCCTTTAGGACAGCTAGGGCTTCTTTATCAGTTGTTGTGTAGTTTACTTCCGTCTTGGTGAAAGTGCAACTGAAGTAACCCAGCATGCGAGGCTGTTGATTGGCTGCCCGGGTGGAGTCTCGTTGATACAGAACCGCTCCCGTTCCATAATGTGACGCATCTGTATTTAGTTCAAATGGAAGCGAAAAGTCCGGAAGGCAAAGCACAGGGTCAGAAGAAATTAGCTGTAATAGCTAGCTCTTCGTATGCATCGTCGCATTCTCTTGTCCATTGAAAAGGTACATCTTTTGCGTCAACCTTGTTAAGCACCGTGTCTTCATAGCGTAGTCTCGAATAAATGCTCTGAAATGTCGGGCTAGTCCCAAAACACGCGAAGTGAATGGACGTCAGAAGGCTTCACAAGTTTAGCGATGCGCGCCACGGACTCTTCTTTGGTATTTTTAGTGGTACCATCAAATACTCGACCCAAAAAGGTAACTTTGTTCTTAAAGAACTCGCTCTTCTTGAAGTTTACCTTGAGCATGGCTTCGGACAAAGCAGTGAGAACATGCGCAAGGTGTTCTTCATGTTGCTGCTTACTCTTAGAATATACAATGATGTCCACATATACATTGCAAAAGCACCCCATAAAAGGGTTCAAAACTGTATTTATAATCTTCTGAAGCCAACTGGGCGAGTTTTTCTAACCAAACGGCAGACGATTATATTCATAAATGTCCAATGGAGTCACAAAGGCGGTGTATTGCTTGGTTTCTTCTTGAAGTGGCATTTGCCAGAAGCCTTTGCACAGATCTATCCTGGACAACCAGGTGCAGCCGCCTGTGTCGTCAATGATGCTGTCTATCCGAGGCATTGGAAATAGGATCAAATATGTTTGGTTGTTGATCGCTCTATAGTCAGTGCACAGCCTGAGGCAACCTTCTTCTTTTGGGGTAATGGTGATTGGCGATGCAAATGGCGATACAGATGGACGGATGATGCCAGCATTTAACATCTTTTGAAGCTCCTTTTTTAGCCTTGTCTTCTTTTCTCTCGATAGGTTGTATGGCTTTTTCCTGACTATAGTAGTGTCCTGTAATTTAAAGGGGACTTCAAACTTGGTGGTACCAGTAGGATAGCCTCCGAAGCAGAACAATTCCGGATAGAGTTTCTGAATACTTTCTCCATTTTCGGCCTGCGAATTCGGTTTGCATCAGTCAAAGGTTTGGAATTATCTTCATGAGGGCTTACAGACACAGTCTCGTCCCAATGAATGTTTAGCCTCAACGCTTTCATGTCCGGGCGAGAGAGAAGGAAGTCGTATACGACACCTTCTATCACCAAGGCATTAACCTCCGCGTACTGCGACTCATATTTAGCTTTAAGCTTATGCATTCGCAGTGTTCCTTTTCACGACCATCATACCCTCGTACAAGGACTGATCTGCCAATGAATATGTCTTCTGCATCTGCTCTGCTTCTCTTGACTATCGATATTGAAGCTCCACTGTCGACAAGAGCTTGTACGTTCTGTCCGTTAACTTCAAGGTGTATGTGAAGTAAACTTGAAGAAATTAGTAGGATGGTCTTGTTTAGTTTCGGTTGAACACACTGAGGCTTTTGTGGCATTTGTTTCTCTTTCAACAGTGCTGGTGACTGCAAGGCGTCACCGGGTCGTGAGTCGGTGGCTCTAAGTCTAATATTTGCACTGTCTTTAAGTTGCGGCGACCTTGCATCCGAGTTGCTCGACTGAGTATCTGACTGGTGGGGAACATGTGGCCGCGTCTTCCAGCTCCTCTCGGACCAGCAGTGAGGGAATACTTGTAGCAGCTCTAGTAGAGCTTCGAGAGTGTCCGGCCCTTTTATTTATGCATGCCGTTGCAAATCTCTCGGGAGACCGTGAATTATAAGTGCTAAGACTGATCTTAATGGCAACTCTGGTTCAGCAAGTGTAAGTAGTTGCTGCTTCTTAAGGAAGCAGTCATGCGGTGAACCAGATCTAAAACGGTACACAAGTGCTAAGACTGATCTTAATGGCAACTCTAGTTCAGCAAGTCTAAGCAGTCGCTGCTTCTCAAGGAAGTATTCATGCGGTGAACCAGACCTAAAACGGTACAACAGCGCCTGGTCCCATCGCTGTACGCTATTTGTTTTGAATGTAGACCGAAAGTTCTCCTTCCACATGCACCAAGGTTCGCAAACGTGCTCTAAGAACCGCAACTCGTGCCACTTTTTTGCTACACCACTGAGAAATTGTCGCATGTTTAAGACCCGGTCTTGGTCAGACATCCATCCGTTGTATTTCGCTGCGGCCTCATAAAATATGATCCACCCTTCTGGGTTATCCGAAGACCCGTCAAAAGTTTCAGGCCGTAAAATTTCAATTGGGTGGTTTCTTTTGTGGCGTAAAGCAGACAGGAGAGTTTCCGTCATTTCATTCTGTTGCAAAAATTGTTCCTGTTGCGTCGTTATGGCCCGAAGAATTGTTGACATCTTGTCACATGATGCTCCACGACCTAATGGTCGTCCGAGTACAAGCTGGTTAAACAGGGTCACTGGGATATTCACCTTCGCCGAACCTCGTTTAACAAGCTCTTCGGGCGACATAGAAGCTCGATCCAGAACAACATCCAGGAGCTCACCCGTTGTTGTGTCCAAAGGGAGGTCGACCGGGGAATCATCCTGGACTTGGTAGCATTTGAATACCACTCAGTCGTTGTACTCCTCCACGAAAAAAGTCACCCACATCTTCTTTCACTTGTCGGCTGCGCCAAAATATGTAATAAGCCCGCACATATCAAACAGACCAAACAAGCGTCATGTCGCCATTACTAACTTCTTTATTCTCTTCTTCAATCCCCCGCTCTCTCTGATGTTCTCAGACTTCTTCTCATTCGGTACGCTTCAATTAACCCCTGCACGGCGCGAGACACACAAAAAAGTTGTAAGCAGCTTAGACCTAATATTGTTGAAAAGAATGACTTCGGGTGGAGTGTCCTCATTTCACTTGTACAATAACAAATACCATTTGTAGCCGGCCAACAGCTCCGCTGGTATTTTCTGAGAGAAGATCGCGCAGAGTTCGTTATTCAAGAACAAAGTTTTATATGTTCAAGAGACCATACATTGAATGGCACGATAGTCGTGGTCTCGGCTGCTTGTTTGTTAGAGCAATGGTGTATATGCAGGAATGAAAATAATATTGTAACGGATACGAAAGGCAGGCACAAAAAGAGAGAACAAAAGACGAAGAGAACGAAGAGCTCGAGAGGCCGGACTGCACTACGATCACGCTCCGATCATCGCCCATCTCCTGTAAAATAAAACCATTTCTTCACAACTCTTCGTAACAGTTGTGGTAGAAGGTGCGGGTAATCGATACCCGAAGACGGAGGCTGAACCACAAGTTCTTCGACGGAGCCGTCGCCTTGCTGGACTCCCACCGAATGCACCGGAGTTGAGCATGTCCTACGACGCAGATGAACAATGGCCTATTGCAACTGCTGTGCCGACCAGTTCCATTCAGCAACAGAGATGCGCGTCCCTTCGCCGGAAGACCGGACGAAGACGTCGAGGAATGGCTCATCCATTATCACCGGGTGAGTGCCGCCAACAAGTGGAACAGCGCTTCTCAGCTATCGAACGTCGTGTTCTTTCTAACGGATACTGCATTGATGTGGTTCGAGAATCACGAGGAAACGTTAACGACATGGAGCAGATTTGTTTCTGAAATCAAAGAGCGATTCGGCGACTCCGCGACGAAAAAGAAAAGGGCAGAACAGACGCTACTGCAATGCGCGCAAGTGCCAGGCGAAACCTGCACAACCTACATTGAGGCAGTTATAAAACTGTGTAGGATGGTAGATTCTGGAATGTCTGAGGAAGACAAAGTCGGGCACATCCTAAAAGGAATTGCTGAGGATGTTTAGTTTCCTCTTCGCAAAAGACACCCTAGCTTCCGTCGCCGACGTCATTCGGCACTGTCGCACTTTCGAGCAACTGAAGACGAGGCGCATCACGCCGAAGTTTGGCAGGCTACCCAATGTGACGACAGTTGCAAGCGTAGAGAGCAACCAGCCCCTCGATCTTGCAGCAACAACCCGACAAATAGTTCAGGAAGAACTCAGCCTGCACGCGCAAGTGACACACCCAGGCACTCATAGCTTCCGCTTACCACCAGATTTCGAGCCAAACGTGGCATCCTTCTCCCGTATACTGCGGCAAGGGGCATTGAGGATTATGAACTCGCGCCCCGACAGCAGCCACGTCTCTACGACAGAGGCCCTACTTATGACGCTCAGCCACAACGAGAACAGCCGCGTTTTTACCCCCGAAGCCCTGTGACTTCTGCGAGGCCGCGCCAAGAACAGCACCGACCCTACTACCACGACGTGGCTTATAATCGATATAATGGATTTCAGCGAGCTGCAGACACACATTATTCACATGACAACTAACTTTCTCGCCGCCCGCAGCAGGCTAGCATTCGCTTCGAGGAAGATGCTGTCAACCACGACCCTCCCGTATGCTACAACTGCGGTTCCTCAGGCCATATTGCTCGGTATTGTCGCCAAGGCCGTCAATCACGAAGGACACCACCGATGTTCTCGCCACCCGGAACCCGTACTTCATGTAATTTGCGGACGACCGATTTGCTTCCAATGGACCGCTTCTCGCGCGCGACCAGACGCAGAGATTCGCCAGCATCTGAGCGCAGTTTGATGCCACCAAATAACCGTCCCCGTCGCTCTCCGTCCCCTCGGCGCCGTTCTTCCTCACCACCGCCGGGAAACTAGCATCCGCTGCCAATGGGGGTGAGGTCGCCGGACGGTCTTTGGAAGAAATACCTGTGCCTGTTGTGATGCACAAGAAAAAAGTGAATGTGTTGATTGACGGAATACCGACCATGGCGTTAGTTGATGATGGAGCAACTGTGTCTGTGATGAGCCTCACTATCAAAAACCGTCTAGGCCACAAAGTTATGTTTTCTTGGAACGACGGTATTACCTTTCGTGGAGTAGGCGGCGAGGGCTTCATCCCCTTGGTGTTTGTGCTGTGAGTGTTTAGTTGGCTGGGAAAATGTTTGTGTCGGAATTCCTTGTTCTTTCTCGATGTTCACACGATGTCATTCGTGGTATCGATTTTCTTAAACAATGCGGTGCTTCCGTGGACTTTGGTTGTGGCGAAATATCGTTAAACAAGTTATTTATATCAGCACGTCCCGAACAAAGCTCGCGTGGTGAAGACAGGGACACAGACACACTCAATGTTCTTGATGAAGTGATTGCACCATCGTGGTGCCGGACGCCCGTTCGTATTTTTGCAAATACTGTTGACGCTGATTGTGTTGACCTTGTCGTTAAGCCTCTCCGCATAAACTGTGCTAAAAAAAGTATACTTGTGCCCTGCTCTGTCGTGTGCATGACGAAAGGAGTCGCCACATTGTGGGCGCTGAACTGTTCCTCCACGCCGATTGTCCTCCCTCGCGGTATGAAAATCGCTCTATTCGATGAAGCCGCATGTAGCTCAATAGCGGCACTAACTGCGAACGTCTCTACAGCTTGCTCTCCTTGCGATAATTGCCATTCTGAAGAGTTAACGCTTGGCATGATCAGCAAGGTTCTGTGTACATCGGAACGACAAGCACTGGTACAGGTCCTTGCCAGGCATGAGGCTGCATTCGACTTCACGCATGGAGATGCACCCCTTCATTTACCGTCGTGCCGCGCTCGTCACCGAATAGATACCGGCTCAGCACTCCCCATCCGCCAGAAGCCCTACCGAGTGTCATCCTCCGAGAGCAAAGTTATTGCAGAGCAAGTCAAGGAGATGATGAACAAAGGTGTCGTTCAAGAATCGTCTAGCCCATGGGCAGCCCCAGTAATCCTGGTCAGGAAAAAAGATGGCTCCTGGAGATTCTGCGTAGATTACAGACGTCTAAACGCAGTGACAAAGAAGGATGTCTATCCGCTACCAGGAATCGATGACGTCATTGATTACTTACACGCTGCTTCGTACTTCTCAACACTTGATTTGCGATCGGGGTATTGGCGAATACCTATGGACCCTACCGACAAGGATAAGACCGCTTTCGTGACTTCAGATGGCCTATTACAATTTATGTTATGCCTTTTTGCCTTTGCAATGCTCCTGCCACATTCGAAAGATTCATGGACACAGTACTACGTGGTCTAAAGTGGGAGATATCCATGCGTTACCTCGATGATGTTGTAATATTTGGCCGCACGTTTCAAGAACACAACGAACGCCTTATCCTTGTTCTCGACTGCATCGAAAAAGCTGGACTGGTTCTAAACTAAAAAAATGTAGGTTTGGCGAATGCCAAACACTGGTCCTGGGAAACTTAGTCGACAAGGATGGCGTCAGACCCTATCCTCGTAAGATTCAAGCGGTGAGCGCCTTCAAGCCAGCGCAGTCAGCACGAAAACTTCGCTCATTCATTGGCCTATGTTCATATTTCCGTCGTTTTGTTCCCCGGTTTGCCGACATCGTTTACCCATTGACAAGTATTGTGCGACAAGATGCGGCCTTTAATTGGACACCAGAGTGTGACGCTTCATTCTCTCAATTGAAGTTTATACTAACGTCAGCACCCCTCTTGCGTCACTTCGATCCATCTTGCCTGACTGAAGTTCACACTGATGCTAGTGGAATCGGGATAGGCGCGGTTATTGTACAACGTCACAGTGGCGCAGACCATCTTGTCGCATATGCCAGCCGTTGCCTGAGCAAATCTGAACGCAAATATAAGGTTACGGAACAACAATGCCTTTCAGCTGTTTTCGCTGTACAGAAGTTTCGGTGTTATCTTTACGGTAGACCATTCAAGATTATCACCGACCATCATTCTTTATGCTGGCTGGTCGGTTTGCGTGATCCCTCTGGTCACTTCGTACGTTGGGTGCTGCGCCTTATTGTGACTCGGGGTCCGGGACGAGAGACGGAGTCTTGAAGCAGGCGAAGAGGAGACGAAAGCTTTATACAATATGTACAAATATGTACAGATATTGCAGAAATAGCAGGTAATAGCTGGTAATAGCTGCCCTAAGCTGGTGATAGCTGGTCCAAGCAGTCAGAGCGCACCAGACCGACGGGGCGGCCGGTGGCGACTCTCTGGCTTAACAATGGGCCGGTTCTACCTTAAATCCCCTTGGCGGCGGCTCCTCGTCGACAGGAGCCAGACGGGACGGTTGCTGACGCACCCCTGTCGTATTGTGTCGTCGCGTCCCCTTGGCGACTCGTCGACAGGACCCAGAGGGACGGGTGGCGATGATGGCAGGTGCTATGGCACAAGACCACCCCCGCCGCCAGACAATGCATCCAGAGGTCGAGCTGTCCGACGCAGCTCGGAAGATTGGATGCGCCGGTTGAATGACGTCTAGGATGGTTTGGAGGTCTCGGCTCTGCCGCTTTTCCCGCCGGTGGTCTTTTCTGCTGCTCGGTCCTGATAATGTCCACTGGAACGACCAAGAATCAACAACGCCAAACCACTCCGGCCAAAGCAAGCACCCTCCGAATGCTCTGCAAACCGCAAGACCAAAATCATCGTACAACGCATTTTCCCACATCTGCCTTCGCTAAACAAAACAAAACAACAACAAAAAAAAAATCCCGAACAACACGAGACACGTATCTGAGAGAGAAATTCGAGATACGGACCTCTTTTTTTAATTTAATTGTCAATGCGCGAGTCTTAATCAAATCAGAATTGCGTCTCAAGCGATTGTCAACTGTAATGCGGGCGGGTTGTCAAAGATCAAAGTTGCCGAAGATGACTTAATTTTGCCCCCGAAAGCAATGACGCAAAGGCTGAACACCGCTAATCTTTGCGCTTGGGCGCCACTTCGCAAAAGTGCTTAATGAATCCGACAACTGTCACCGCATAAAGAAATAGCCCCCCCCCCCTTACTGCTGACAAAATGCGCTCGGAAAAAACGAGCACCACATTTTTAAAGCACAGAAGCGGTCCTAACAAAAAAACAAACAAACAAAAAACAAATACTAAAACTTGCACGAACTACATGAAAGCAAAAGTGAATCAAATTCTACACTGAACTAACGCGTACCATACAAAACAATCAATCTAAATTAAGCATTTAAGCTTTGTCTAGCCTAGGTTAAACGTAAAAACAACAAACAAATGAAAACACTGACGCTTTCTCTACTTGAGCTTTCAGCAATCAGGTCTCAGTAAAATGATTAACCAACTAAAAAATGTCGGTGTCTCGTGAATAAAAGGGACCAGAGCATAAAACGATGCGCTGTTTTTGGCATATCCACCCTTTTAACGCTGAACATGCGACTGAACTTTAACGCAACAAAACACACAAAAACAAAATGATGACTTAAAAGACAAATAACAAATGTGCCTTCAAAATACCTGGGTGGTGTTTCAGGTGGTGTTCACAAACACACCCTTTCAGACGCGCTCGAGCGGGTCGCCCATTTTCGGGTGTACGCGTTGTCCACTCGCGACACCAGAACAAAGCTTATTTGCCCGAAGCACCTGCGACTTTCGACCCGCGGCCTCCAAATACTGCGAGAGAGACGCATTCATGGACCCGCGTGCACGCTCTCCCTTTGACCGCTGGGCAGTCGCCTGTCTTTCCTCCAGGAAGGGAGCGGCAATTGAAGCAGACTATTAAGCATACCCAATGCTTTGATACGTTCCTCTGCTTACAATTCCTTGACATCGCTGTGAAACGGCGGCATTTGCGGCGTCTGAATTTCCGAGAAATTCTGCCTTTAGTGACGCGCGTCACGCCTATTATAGATCGCAGTAGCCGCCTAAGCCTCGGGTTCACCATATAGCGCTTTTTCCCAACGTGTTGGCGGTTGGCGCGCTTGACCCGGCTCGTATCGCCGCCCGAGTCCGACTTTCTCGGCTTGCGCCTTCGTCGTTTGCCCTGGGCGCGGCTCACAGGGCTTGCGGTCTCGGCACGCGTACTCGTAGGTACGCTGCCTTCTCGTCGCAGCGATATCGCTCCGGCGGCAAAACCAAGCTAGGTTCGTGGTCATCGCTAGATGTCTGTACCTCTAACAGAACATAACTGCATCCGACGCCATCTGAGCTAGCCGGCTCGCCCTGAGGTCTCTCCTCAACTGACCGGATTTTATCGCTGCTAATGAGATCAAAGGGGCTATTGTTGGCTACTGTTTGGAAAGCCGCCTCTTTAGACGGCGAAACAACAGTGTGTTCGCGCTCGTCACATAGCGTGTGCACCAGTGGCATCACATCATTTGCTACGCATCCTAAGCTAGTAGCCATCTTAATAGGTGGCCTGTCTTCGACAAGCTCGGCCTTGTCGCTACCGCCTTGGCCTTCGCAGTCGGCCTGACTTATAGCTTCAAAATGCCTCAACAGAGCCATCTTTGCCTCATCGTAGTCCCGCTTCTCCTCATCAAGCAGGCGTTCCAGAACACACGAGAGTCTACGAGGAAGCAACAGGATCAACCGCTCGGACCAGAGGTTCCGGTTGACACCTTCTTTCTCGCAAACCTTTTCAAAGTCCGCAAGAAAAGCAACAATGTTTTCGCCTGCCTTGAAATTATGAAGATGGTATCGCGCTGTGTGCCATGCCCATGTTTGAATTTCTCGACGGCGCTCTCGCCTTGCCCTTTCCCCCTGACTTAAGTGCTCCTTCGCCTCTAACTCGCGCCTCTTACGTCTAACGCGTTCCTTTGCCTCGAGCTTTCGCTCCACAATCATTTCCCAAGCCTCTTCGGTTTCCTCGGTCGTCACGTCCTCTGCTCGCATCACGTTGAGAATCGCTTTCCTTGCTTTTCATAGCCGGCGGAAATGCCCAACTCCTCGCAAATTTGAATGAGGTCCTGAACTTGGAATTCCTCCATCGCGATCTCGTTCCTCGTGTTGCTGGTCCACTAAATTTACCTTACTTTAAACTAGAATCCACTGTTTAAGAAGGTAAATGCATAAATCAGTCTGCCAAAGAAACAAAACACTCTCCTAACATCTTCCTGTGCTAGAGAGGTCTGGCGACCTGAAAAGCAAACATCGGGCACTCACCCAGTCAAAGTGGTTGACGCCGGTCGGTCTGGTAGCTGCCATCGAGCGGTATAGCAGGCGTCCTCGTATCTCGCAGCTTGCCATCCGCTGTTGAGATACTGGTTCGTCTATCCCATAGCTGCCATCCACTATTGTGACTCGGGGTCCGGGACGAGAGACGGAGTCTGGAAGCAGGCGAAGAGGAGACGAAAGCTTTATACAATATGTACAAATATGTACAGATATAGCAGAAATAGCAGGTAATAGCTGGTAATAGCTGCCCTAAGCTGGTGATAGCTGGTCCAAGCAGTCAGAGCGCACCAGACCGACGGGGCGGCCGGTGGCGACTCTCTGGCTTAACAATGGGCCGGTTCTTCCTTAAATTCTCTTGGCGGCGGCTCCTCGTCGACAGGAGCCAGACGGGAGGGTTGCTGACGTCGCCCGCGCCGTATTGTGTCGTCGCGTCCCCTTGGCGACTCGTCTACAGGACCCAGAGGGACGGGTGGCGATGATGGCAGGTGCTATGACACAACAGCCTCCAGGAATACGACTTTGTGGTGTCGTACAAAAGTGGCCGTCGTCACGCTGACGCCGACTGCCTCTTTTGGATTCCTCTTGCAACTACCGACTGCAATGCTGAGAATTTTGACGACTGCCTCGCTGCTTTTACTTGTACGTTCCCTGATGCGGCAGACTTTCAGCGAGAACAACGGAATGATCTTACCCTCGATCCGCCTTTTGTTGCCGCCCGTACTTCTCAAGGCAGCGGTCGCTTTACTGTCCGTGATGAGGTGCTCTACAAAACTAATTACTTCAGGCATGGAGCGCATGTTCTGCTTGTTGTCCCCGAGAGTCTCCCCTCCGACGTTCTACGCGCCATGCATGACGATGCGACATCCGGACATTTCGGCTTCGTACGAACGCTACACCGCACGCAGGAGCGCTTTTTCTGGCCCAAGATGTACGAAACAACCAAGCGCTATGTGGCTAGTTGTGAAACGTGCCAACGTCACAAGCGACCGACAACCGCAGCCCCGGGTCCCCTTCGGCCATTGACACCGCCTAGTACACCCTTCGAGCAAATAGGCATTGACATTTTGGGTCTATTCCCGTTATCCAACAACAAGAACCGTTGGATAATTGTCTGCGTCGACCACCTTACACGATATGCCGAAACTGCAGCCATACCCTCATCCACCGCTGCTTGCGTGGCGGTCTTCCTGCTGCGTTCTGTGGTCCTTCGTCATGGCTCACCACGTGTCATCATCAGCGATAGTGGTTGCCAGTTCACTGCTGATGCCATTGAAGAGTTACTTCCTTTGTGCACTTCACAGTTCCGGCATTCCACGCCGTATCCACAGACCAATGGCCTCGTTCAAAGGACAAACAGAACGCTGACCAACATGCTTGCCATCTACGTCTCCTACAATCATAAGAACTGGAACGACGTGCTACCCTTCATCACTTACGCATATAACACGGCGAACCACGAACTATAACCCATTTTATCTCCTGTGTGGAAGGTTACCGCGAAGCCCTCTGGACACTTTCTTACCCTTCGTTCTGCACAATGACGATTCTGTATCGAAGACTTTGTGTCTCGCCGAAGAAGCCGTCGAATAGCTCGTCTTCGTACTCTGGCATCGCAAAGTCGTTCGAAAGAGCGATACGACGACCGTCAACCTACAAGTATCGTTCGAAAAAGGTGACTTGGTCCTTCTTTGGACACCGCAACGCAAGCGTGGATTGTGCCAAAAGCTCTTGTCACAATATTCAGGCCCATTTGTAGTTGTGGACCGCCTGAGCGAACTCACTTACGTAATAGCTCGCCTCCTGTGCAATGGTCGGCGATCAAGCAGAACTCAGCTGACTCACATTGCTCGCCTGAAGCCTTTCTACCCTGCTTGTCCATCCTGACTCGCCCCACGGGCTTCGTCTGCTTGCGGGGAAATGTAATGGATACGAAAGGCAGGAACAAAAAGAGAGAAGAGAAGACGAAGAGAACGAAGAGCTCGAGAGGCCGGACTGCACTACGATCACGCTCCGATCATCGCCCATCGCCTGTAAAATAAAACAATTTCTTCACAACTCTTCGCAACAATATATATACATATATATATATATATATGTATAATATATATATATACATACATACATACATACATATCCAGCAGTATACATTTCACGATGACTGCTGACGCCACTGCGATTAGCGTTCAAGCAATTAGTTACACATCATATTGCTGAATACACCTTCACTTACACCCTCTACCGGTACTTATACAACCTGTAGTGGTCATTCTGAGATTTCCATTGTTTCAGTATATGCGACACACACTGACTCCGGAATCTCACGACTTTATTATGACACTTGCTCGCCAGGGTCGGCCATGATCATGACGGCATGAGCGCAATGGGATGACAGCGAGTGCATGACGACGATGACGGGAAGACGACGGCTTGACGAGAATCCAATGACAATCGAAGCTGGAAGGACGACGATGGAACGACTACGACGGCATCGAGAATTTATGACAAAGATTGCATGACAAGGCTGTATGAAAAATACGCAATGACAACGATGGCAATGAAAACGTCGGCATAATCGCGATTGAATGACGACGGCACAGTTACCAATTAATAATCAGTGCATGACGTCGATGGAACAATCGAGGTACTATGAGCATGACGAATCACGACAATGGGAATATGTTTCTGAAATGACGACGATGGTAAGACGACAGCTTGACGACGACAACATGACGGCAATGGTATGATGACGACTGTGTGACATCAATGGAGTAATGGCGATGGCAAGACAAAAGTCGCATGACAGACTGGATAGATGGAAAGACATGATAGATAGACTCAAAGCGTCTGAAGTAAATATTGTTAGTCGCATTAACAACACAGAACACACCATCCCAACTGCTATAGGAATCAGCTGGTTCAGGGTATACCTAGAGTAGTACTGGAATCTTGACTGGGGTGCTATGCAGGATGCGCCGAGTTTCTCGTTCGCACGAGTTTTGACCGAGTTTGCTCGATGGCAGTCAGTGAACGGAGATAGCAAGGAACGTACAACAAGAGCGGACACGAAGAAATGTCGAGATAAAGCCGGGTATGACAACACGAGCGCACCCTGCGCGGCACAGTGATTCCGCGCTTCAAGCACAGAGGACTGCGCAACAAAACGCGCCAGCGCCGCGTAATGTTATCAACGTATTATCGCGATTTAGCAATACCGTCACAGTCCCGCTGTCTATCTGTACACTTGCCGTGAGCCGCTTGCCACGCCTTTCTCGGGTGCGTCAAGGGCGTGCCTCCTCTTTCGGGCATTATCTTTCTATCCTCCGTCGAATGCGAACAGGGCACATGCGGTGCATTCTTGCACCTACACTTTCCTTCAATCGAATACTTTTAAATACAACAAATAAAATAACAAACATTTTATTTCTTAAAGTAACGGTTTTTCGTTTTGAATGCTATAAATTTGTGATGTCAAACGGACATCGAGTGAATTATTAAATTTTGCACTTTTTTGCCGCGAATGGCGACAGTGAGGCGAAAGCTTACAAACGGATACATTCTAGAGGGTCGCATGCACGAAGGAGTTCATACGGCGAGCATTCACCAGGAGCGCTGCAGTGCTATTCTCGATAATGTCGATGCGATAATGACGCATAAAGGCAGTCATGACAATAATCTGCCCATTCCCTGTCTATTGGGGAATGGCAACGCAGTGCTGCGGCATGGCTGTTCACCGCAGGTGCTTTCATTTATTTATTTATTTATTTATTTATTTACAGTACCCTCAGGGCCCAGAAGGGCGTTACAGAGGGGGTGGGTACAATAAACGATAACAAAACAACATGGTCAAACAATTAGTAGTATTTAGAGTGATAAACTCAAAATATGATCAGTTATTGCAGTCTTGAAAGATGGTGCCTCCTGATTGAGGCGGCTATTAAGGCCGCCGCTTTACCAACTGAAACGACACTGTAGCCATAGAGACGAGAGCAACGGCTGTCGCTGCAAAATTGCTGTGCGGTATTCTAGGGTCCGTAGTGACGCAGCACAGTGCAAATGCACCGGTTTATCTGCGTGCGCGAAGCCTCCGCGATGCATTGCGAAGAAGAGCGTGCTACCCAGCGACACAATTCATCGCTTGTCACCGCTTGCCCAGTGAAGGTGCCTCCGTGCTGAGTGTGTTCTTCACTCCAATGTGCTTGCCGAATGCCTCTGCTGCTGAGCTAACAGCGATCGCAGATGGATATCGTAACGACAGCTCAGCAATTGCATTTTGGCGGCTGTGGACTCTTGTGTGCAGTTAGAAAATTAGAGTTCGAACGCAGGAAGGTGTTGCAATTGTTTAGTGTGCCGTGCTTGTGATCAAGAAATGCCATCGCATTGGCTGTGTTTGCGCTGAACGCTGATCGTGTTCGCGACACTGCATCATTGACAGAGCAGCCATCTCAAATGACAGCTGCGATACGTTATCGTTGAAAAACACTACGCACTGCTCAGGATCGTCGTCCACCACGGCGCATCGACGCCTTGCAAGCAGCTACAATGACGTGCAGATAATTATTTGCTGTGCGCTACGTCGCCACAATGCAGACAATGAAACTTGTTGTGGGGCCATCACAGCCCAAGCAGATATATGCATAAGCCACTGAAAGTCGACGCTTTTTATTTTTTGATAGTGTTGCTGAGTACATCACCGATGACAATGCGTTGTGCGTGTTTTATTTCGCCAGTCAAGATTGTTAATGCCTCTCAGTTCCCCACCACGTCGCTGTTGCCGAAAAATGTTGGGCGTGTCCCAACCGTGGTGGGCGCGCACAAGAGTTACATGCCTCGCGCGGGGCGTGACCTATGGTTTTCATTGACAGGCGAACTCGTGTCAAACTCGTACATCGCGAAACCTCCCTCGAGTTGAACTCGTGAACATGGCGGCGGCAGCAGCTGGTGTCATCGCATCCAGCGGCAGTAAGCGTCAATATGAGCGTCTGAACTCGCTCACCTACATAACCGACGTAGAGTTTCAGCGTCATTTTTGCCTTTCCAAAACGTCAGTGCGCTGGCTCTGTGACGAGTTAGGCGAATACCCTCATGTGCGGAGACAGCGTGGCGGGCAAATCATGCTTTCCGGGCACAGAGTGGTGTGACTAGGCTGCGGAGGAAAGGTTCGTGCGATCGCTTCGGCTTTCTCCAGTTTCAAGCACTGCTCGTCCACCACGCTCCAGCCCAGGCAAGGTCCGGCACTGTCATCAGAATACTGGGGCACCTGCGAGCACCTGGGTCTAAACCAGGACCAACCAACCTGCCCAGGCGAAGTGGTCACATTATATTGGAAGACTCAGAATGGACGCCGGGCTGCCTTCCGGTGCAACAGCTGCCGAAATCAGTTTTAGCCGTTACACGGTACCGCTGCACTGCAGGGGCAGAGAGGCGAAGGAAGTTACTTCACCAACACGGACCGCCTCGGCCGTGAACGACCACCTTTCCAGGCGGCAAATGATTTGGCTCACGTACTGCTTTGAGCAAAAGCGTAGACATATGACAATTGAAGGAGATGACTGGCGACTTGTTTCCTCTATCGGAGCACGCCATCGCCGACTGGAGGAACTACCCCCGTAAGGCCGCGAGGGACGAGCAGCTGGCGCGACCTCCACTCGGTGCCCCGGGTAGATAGCGCAAATTGACGAGTGCCTTCTTCGCAGCGAGCAAAAGTACAATCGAGGCCGCCTAATGACGGGCGACAACTTTCCGCCGAGCCGCCAAAATTACGGCAGTGGTAAAGATGGTGGCCCATGGGTCTTCGGCATGTTCTGCGCTACCAGAGGGGTGCTGCGACTTTCAAAGTCGACCGAAGAAAGGCGGTGACGCTAGGTGCCATTATTGCAGCCAATGTTCAACCGGGGACCATTATTCATAGTGACTAATTGGCCGCATACAAATGTATCCCAAATTTAGTGGATGCTAACGGGGCTATGCCTCAATCCGCATTGCTGAACAGTCAACCACGGCGTGAACTTTGTGGACCCCATCACGGGCGTTCACGCGCAAAAAATAGAAAGTTATTCTCAAAAAGTAAAGCGCTACCTCGTCAGCGATGGGTACAGGGTAACTGGACCGATGCTGGAGTCCCACCTGGGATGGATGTGGTGGCACTCAATGGCAACCTGCGCTGCAAAGACCATTCTTGCGTTGTAAAAGCCATGGATCGCTCGAGCTACCCAGTATAAAGACTCTTTCCTGCGGTTGTTAGAAACCATCGCTCGACGTTTGCCAGTATGAAGGTGCATTGCAAAGAAAAAGAAAAAGCGTAGTTTCTGACCCTTGTATGAGTGCTTTCCGGCATTCCTGAGTGCTTACACGGTAAGCGCATGGCAAACCACTTATGCGCTAGCCGACGCTCACTTCGTCTCGCAGCTGGGGCAGCTGGGGTGCCTCGATGCGCGCGTGGCACCCTACTCGCAGCCTTTCTTTAGCGCGAGCAACGAGCGATCTGTTAAAAGCCCAGTGTGAAAACCAGGCGCTCACCAATCTGTGCTCGGAAATGGGAGCGTAAGCACGTAGCGAGCAGCACCAATCCAATCCAGAGCAAAGATAAGGAGCAACTAGCGATCTGTTGGAACCCCAGTGAGAAACCCAAGCGCACACCAATCGGTGCTCGGAAATGCTAGCGCAAGCACGTATCAAGCCGCGCCAAGCGAATCCAGAGAAAAAAAAGAGGAGGGCGAGCGTCCCCTCGTGGTATAACACGAAACGTATTAAGCTACAAATTAGTCTAATACACCTTCACTGTACATCTTGTAAACTTTAAAATGCTTACAACCCACGTTAATGTGACTAATATTATTTTACTAAGTGCATTTATTTTATAACTTGCTTCTGCCTGTAATGCAATCGCGCGAGAACGAAACAAGTGAAAGAAGGCACGACCATGCACCGACCGTATGATCACTTGAGCCCCAGTTTGTCGACCGCCCATATGGCAACGCCCAAGGGATGATAGCTACCCAGAGTGAATCTAGAAAAACCAATGAAACTGGAGGCGTGCCGATGGACCAACTTTGTCTTGTTAAATTAGTTCTTTCATCTTGGGGCGTCGCCAGAGCTCGTGAAGATCCCGAGTTTCGCCAAAACTCGGGCATCCGCATAGCACCCCTGGTATTTAGATGTGGCTATATAATGCTGACGCAGATACCTACCATGTCAATCTGCTCGGTTCAAGAGTTCCTTGCATTGGAAATTAACCTTTGGCGATGTGTTTTAGCTGTGCGTATACCGTTGTCCTTCTCTTTCTCGTGCCATTCACGTATGCAATACGGCATGCAAGTCAAAATCTGCTGTGTGTGCGTGAGTGCGTGTTTTTGCGTGTGCGCGTGTGGGTGAGTGCGTGCGTGCGTGCGTGTGCGTGCGTTAGCCTTTGCTTAGTTCTTTTTTCCGGAGCTCTGAATAAACCACATGTAGTATGAAACAAATAATCAGGAAAACGTGCCCGCTTGTGCACCTGGTTTGCTGCATTTTCAGTCATGCTTCCAAATAACGAAGACCGTGTGCGTGTAGTAAAAACAAGTGACCAGCCCGAGCGTCCAGGTAAATTCAACAGTCAGCGGGAAGGTTATCAGCAGGCATATGAACTGTACTTTTTAGATGTCCAGTTGA
Organism: Dermacentor silvarum; assembly: GCF_013339745.2. Classification (NCBI taxonomy): domain Eukaryota; kingdom Metazoa; phylum Arthropoda; class Arachnida; order Ixodida; family Ixodidae; genus Dermacentor; species Dermacentor silvarum. Next base: position 69,058 of record NW_023606306.1, read on the forward strand.
GAAAACTGGAAACCATACGCACGTTCACGTTGTGGCGTCATCTTTTTTTTTTCACATGTCACTGTCTTTTTACGGTGCGGAAAATAAATACCTTATTTGCACGCAAATAACGCTACCACTAATATAAAGCGAGGAGGTACTTTCGGTCCCTCAGAAAAAGAATATATATAACGATTATAACGCGATCTGATGTCACAGAGCAAAAGGGAGAAACGCATACAAGCGAATGCCCAGAGAGCTTTATACATCGTTAGTGCGAGAGAGATAATAAACATCTTATTATGTAAATGCAGCTTTGGAGAAGCGTCCTCTTTCCAGAATGCCTTGAGCTCGTGCAGCATCATGGGTCCTCGCAATCAGCCGTTACTGGGAAGTGCCGTCGCAAAATACTGTTTAAGAACGAGTGCATGCGCCGTTAACTAGATATCCTGATGACGTCTTTGTCACCATCGGCGAGGAAGGCGTCATCCTGCACGCTCCCAAGATTATTCAACAAGCATTAATTTAGAAGTGCCGTGACAATCGAGCACCGCCAAGTTTCGAACACTACTCCGTACGCGATAGCAATCGTGGTTGTGCCTATATAGTGATTAACCTCACAGCAGTTTGACATACCAGAAGCAATAACGCATCAAAAATACCCAAGAAATGATCCTCGACGACTATTTAGGTCAATGAAAGCATTTCTGAAAGTCAACGACGCAACTGTAAATGTGTTTCTGAGCAAATTTTCATTTTGTGTTTTCCAATTTATGTGGCCCTGCCGACGAGCCCTGAATCATCTTCACTGCTTTGCGCCTTGTTCTTTTTATTATCCTGTCATGCTCTTGTCGTTATTGGCACCAGAGGAGGCGGTGCCACGTTCCAGGGCAGGGAAGCACACCAACTCCTCCACGTCGAGGTAGGCGATTTGACCGACGATTCCAAGCTGGCCACCGTCCATGAGGCGTCTCACTAGCATGAACGGGATCAGGAGCGACCAGGCGCTCCGTGATCTCGTTGAGGGGGGCAGGTATGAGGCCCTCTCCGGGCTAAACATTTCGACAGAATTACCTGTCTGGTTGGGAAAATTGATTAAGACTTGGAGATTGACTCCAACCAAATAAGGAAATTTACTAGCCCGACGTTTCGGAACCAATTCGCCTCCTTCTTCAGAGGGTATTCTTCGGAGGTGGCGGTGTGCCGCTTTTAAAAGGTCCGTCGTAACAAAGGAGAGGAAGGGGGAGAGAGCGTAAGGTGCGGAGACACTTGGCAGGGCACCTGTTCTAGACAGACAAAATAGGTGGTGGGGGGGGGGTGGGGTGGTGGGAGGGAGGGGGAGGGCTTCGGCGTCACTGGTCGTCTGGGTTGACCGATGCTGGGCGCCCTTTAGTCGCTGGAATGCGTTGACGAGGGACAGGGGGCGGGGGGGGGCGAGTTGTTTTGGTGTTGCTGACCTAGAGCGGGGGGTCCTTTCTTCCCTTCGTCGCGTCTGCAAGGCCATGAACATACAAAGAAGGAAGGATGCCCTTCACTCGGTTTATATTACCCGCCGTGTTCTGAATGTGCCAAGACTCCAGTAGTAGCCTTTTTCGCCAGTTTGTCTCTGTTTGAAGGATTGGATTTCTTGGAAAGAAATCTTGTGGTCGGCGTCTTCGGAATGTTCGGCGACGGCGCTGCGTATTCGGTTGAATGTTCTGACGTCGTTTCATGTTGTCTGATTCTTCTTTTTAGATTTTGGTTTCCCTGATGTCCGACGCCGGACAGTCGGCACAGCTGATTTTATAGACGACGCCTTGAGCTTTTTCTTTTGGTGGACGGTCTTTTGGTTTAGGAATGACAATATTCAAAGTGTTCATCGGTTTATTCGCGACTTTGAGGCCTTCTTTTTTCAAGATTCGGCTGAGAGCTTCGCTGGTACCTTTGACATATGGGATGGACACTCGTTTCTGTGGTCGAGAGGGAGTCAACGGTTGGAGGTCTCGTAGTTTGTTTTTTCTTTTTTGTTGTCGGGTTGTTTTTCGAATGAATTCCGTTGTATAGCCGTTCCCTTTGAGTTCGTTGAGAACCGTTCTCCTTTCTTTCTTTTGATCTGATTCCAATGTGCAATGAGTTTCGACTCTTATCAATAAAGAATTTACGACCGATGCCTTGTGGTTTGCCGGATGGTTGGATGCGAAGTGTAAGTAGCGGCCTGTTGGGTTGGTTTTCGGTAGACTGAGAATTTTAGATTGCCGTCGTTCGTGTAACTTGTACATCTAGGAATGGTAACGATCCGTTTTGTTCGCGCTCCGACGTGAACTGTATATCCGGGTCTATGGAATTTAAATGGCTCTGCAGGTTTTCGACTTGCGACTCCTTGACGATACAGAAGCAATCATACATGTACCTGAGGAAAACTTTTGGCTTCGGTGAAAAAGTACTCAGAGCTCTGTTCGATATTTTCCATCGTTAGGTTAGCCATGGTGACGGAAATTGAGGCCCCCATGGGAGTTCCTTTCACCTTCTTGTAGTAGCTGCTCGGAAGGTGAAGTAGGTATTTGACAGGCATAGCACGAGAAGGCGGCAGATCTCGTCTACACTCAAGGTGTTCTCACGTCGAGTGTGTCGTCGCGTTCCAGGGCCTCCCTTGTTGCGGATATAGCTAACTGAATGGGTACTCTGGTGAACAAAGAAATAACATCAAAAGAGACCAGGCATTCATCATCTTCGGCGTACATTTGATATGAGCTTGATTCCCGTGCCCCTAGAGGGGCACGGGAATCCGTTGCTTCGAGAGAGACGCGGTACCGTGGGGGAATCCGGCACGTTGCGCACAGCCCAAATGAACTCAGTCGTTCCTCGGAAACACTCACTCGAGGCTCGCCACATGCGCGGGTCGCGACACGCTGACTACCTCCGTCAGAATCAGAGGCGATCGCAGATGCTACATGCTGCACAAGAGTCGTCTTCGCCGAAGTGCCTTAGAGAGTTCTCGTCTGTGCCTCGAAAGTCGGTCCAAAATAGGTGCCGCGTGGTCTCGGTAGCTTCGGCAGCATCCGCTTGCGTGTAGTGTTCGTCGGCCACGCGTCGCTTCTCTTCTTGCTCACGGTGCTTGGCAAAGCAGTGCTGCTTCGCTGCGCGTGTCTAGAAGGCCCGTCGCTTCGCCTAGTGCCTCGCCGCCCGTGCCGCTTCGGTATGCATCGCACACCTCTGTTCTCTTAAGAGCTTTTGCACCATTACGCTCCTCTTTTGTTTGATACTTTTGAGGGACCATTGCTGTATCTGCAAGTAGGGTCGACCCCTACGTGCAGCATATTTATTTATTTATTTTTACATACTGCAGCCTGGGCTATGGCAGCAGTGGGGAATTATACAGTTGTAGAGCGTACACAAATGCGAATATAAGCAGCACGAAGCAAGAAAAACAACACAAAAAGTAAATCAATAACAGTCAAGCTTGAGCAAGAAATCGTCCAGAGGAAGGGAGCGAATGGCACCAGGCAGAGAGTTCCAATAATCAATGGTTAAAGGAAAAAAGCTATATTTAAACGCATCTGTTCGTGACGATAAGGTACAATATTAAGATGGTGATATCTCCTAGCTGAGGAAGGTTCCACAAATTTTATGTATTGCTAAGGCAAGAATTGTTCGATGAGTTAATTAGTGAATGCAATGGCTTTAGGGATTCTATGTTGCGACGGGTGCTGAGAGTTGTTAGATTTAACTCTGAAAGTTTAGAAGACGGAGAAAAGTTGCTGTCATAATGACGGTAGATAAACCGGATAGCTTTTTTCTGGACCATTTCCAATTTCATGGTGTCTGATTTCTTATGCGCATTCCATACCACACAAGCATACTCCATAAGTGGCCGGATAACTGATTTGTAAGCGACTACTTTAGTATTTAAAGGAGCTGTGCGCAAAGTACGCGTAAGTAGCCCAGCTTCTTAAGTGCTTTGTTGCAAATATATTTATATAATGAGACCAAGACATGTTATTAGTAAAAAAGACCCAGGTATTTATATTCGGACACTCTTTCCAGTGCGCAACCGTTAAATGCATAAGAAAATGTGGATGGAAACAAACGCCTACAGAATGACATGTACACAGATTTCTTGAAATTTATAGTCATTTGCCAGGTTTTACACCATTGGCAAAAATAGTCAAAAATCATTAAGAAGAATATGATCTTTAGGTGACTTTAGTTTGATAAAGCACGCAGTCGTCCGCGTATAAGCGTATGTTGACAGGTATGCTGGAAGGTAAATCATTAATATACAGCAAAAAGAGTAAGGGTCCCAGACAGAACCCTGCGGCACACCGGAAGTTACGTCAACAGCGGCAGAGTTGGTGTTCCTGAAACGAACGCTTTGTGAACGGTCACTGAGAAAACTAGTGATCCAGTTAACAAGAGAGGAATTGTTAAATATCGAGTCAAGCTTGCATAAAAGTTTGGAGTGAGTAACTGTATCAAAAGCTTTTGAGAGGTCGATAAAGATAGAATCAATTTGGTAACCTAAATCAAGTGTACTGACAATGTCGTGACTAAATTCTATCAACTGAGTAATAGTACTGTAACCACGCCGAAAACCGTGTTGAAAGCTAGATAAAATTGTTATTAGCAAGGTAGTCAGAATTATGCCTGTGTAGTATGTGCTCCAACATCTTGCAGGAGTATGATGTTAGAGAGATCGGCCTGTAATTTGACAGACACTGTTTGTCGCCAGATTTATATAACGGAATAACTATTGCTGTTTTCCACGACGAAGGAACTGTGCTAGTTGATAGTGATTTCTTGAATATAAGCGTTAGGTAGCGACAACACCAAAGAGAATAACGACGCAGAAAAGTATTGGGAATCCCATCTTGGCCGCAGCTCTTTTTCATGTCAAGGTTCAAGATCATGTTAAGAATACCTCCTCAGAGACAAAGGCATCTTCAATAGGAGGATACACTCACTGCTGTAAGGAGGAATTTCGAGGTTGTCTATCGCGAAAACAGATTGAAAATGCGCGTTAAATGCGGTGGCGATTACCTTAGGATCACTAGAGGACACATTGTTAACCATAAAAGTATGCTAGAACTTACGTTAGGAAAAATTGCGGTCCAGAATTTTCTAGGGTTACTGTGCAATAAGTTAGTTAAGGTAACATTAGTAAAAATCGCTGGCTTTCTTTGCCTTGGTGCGATATTTATCCTTAAGAAGAAGAAACTGTGCTGTAGCATGGATGTCACCCGCACGCTTTAGGCGTCTCAGTCTGGAAATGCGGCGGGACATGTGCAGTAATTCTCTAGTCATCCAAGGGACCGTTGGGTTTTGTTTCTTAGTTTTCAGAGGAACAAAGCTTCGGATGCACCTGAGGACAATGTCTTGAAAAAACGAGACTAATGCATTAACATCGCAGGACGCGTTAAGTTGTTCGAACTGCTCGAAAGAATTACATACACATCAGTAATTGAGTCATCATCAGCCGATTGAAATCGTGAAAAGTAGTATAAATATAATTAGACGCAGGGACACTTAAGGAAATTGACACTAGTACAGCTTTGTGATCCGACAGACCATCTTCGACTTCACACTCATACTGCTCATCAGGAAAACACACACTGACGAACACAAGGTCCAAAACGGCTGCCCCTCTGGTAATGCAATCAACGATCTGCTTTATACCAAATGAAAGTGAAAGGTCGACAAGCTCTTTGCACAATAGGACATCGTGACCGGATACGGATAAGCTTGGCCATGTTATACCAGGAGCATTGAAGTCGCCCATTAATATAACATTAGCAAATAAGCATTATGTACGTTCATGAAATTGCTTAACGTATGAAGATCTGTAGCGGCTGATCCAGGAGGGCGATAGAAAACACCAATTAAAAGAGTTTTCTATGAAGGTTAACCTTACACCAAACTGTCTCAAGCTCACGAGGCTCCTCAAGCACAGAGAAGTTGAGGTCAGACCTCAGAAACAATCCGACACCACCGCCTCTTCTTCCATCTTTACGATCGCTCCGAACTACATTAAAATCGGGTGGAGATATTTCCGAGTCACAGATTTCGTCATGTAGCCACGTATCAGTGACTCCGACAATATGAGGCGAGTAAGTAGTTGTTAAGGATACGAAATCAGAAAACTTATTTATTAAACTTCTGGCATTAGTATTCAAAAGCCGAAGGTTGTCGTGGGAATCTTGGAAAAGTCAGTGTGAACCACCTCGTTTAACAGTTGAGTGACTCTTTGAAGAAGTAGTAGAAGTATTTATCAAGGTTTTTGTACTGTCGTCCCAGGTGTATTTCACATTGTCAATGAAGGCATGATCATAGCGCAAACGGACTATGTGACCATTATTCCTGTAGGAAGTGGTAGCTTCCCAGACTTTTTCTGATAGAACGTACGCGAGCCGAGAAATCTTCAGCTATGTGAATATGAGTGCCTTTCAGTCTAAATGCATTCTTAAGAACAACCAATTTGGTGCGGTAGTCCAGAAGCTTAATGATGATGGGGCGCGGTCGATCGCCATTCCTTTTACCTATACTATGACAGCGCTCGATTGGGGGGCATTCAATTTTAAGCTGTCCTGTAAATAATTAGAGACCTGACTTAGTAAAGCTTCGTTAGTTTCTTCTGCCAGTTGAGAAACTCCATGCAAAATAAGATTATTTCTACGTGACCGGTTATCGAGATCATCGTTCCAAGACAAAAGTTTGTTTACTGTATCATTCAATGATTGGATTTCAACACGGGTAGCATTATCACTCGATGTACTAATTTGAGAAGCGGAAGACAAGGACTCAAGATCGCATACACGTTTTTCAAGTGCATCAAAGCGAGAGTTAACTGTATGTTGAAACTGCTTAATGTCGCTTATATCTTGTGCCATTCTATTTTGTCCTTCAAGCAGCTTAGCAAGCATATTGGCTATGTTGGAATCTACACCGACAGAAGCCATATTGTCAGATTTGCCGTCTGAAGATACAGAGTATGTTAAGTCTGCAGTACAAGTACTTCTAGAACGAGTGGCCTTTTCGGAGTTATCTTTACAAGGTTTAGGAGGGCCTGGATTCAACTCAACGTCACCGCTCAGAAGCAGTGTGCTGAAGCAATACATGACATAAGAGTGCAAAGAAATAAGCGAAAAACCATGACCATGTGGGTGAGAAAACAACAGCAGACAATGATCATTTGAGCGAACAGTGGTAGCTCCTTCAAGATAACATACCTGCGCAAAAAGCAGAGTGCGGATGAGCATACTGTCGTCACTGCTGTTGCCTCGACCACTGAAGCCAGAAGCGGATGGTGCGGGTTTTATATCCTGGCTCGAAGATGTCACGGACCATGCTGACCAGTATCAGAAACATCCAGAACAATGTCATCGATGACGTAGGCATACGGATCGCTTGGAGCGCAAGTAGGCAAGCCATGACTATCGTCCACCAGGGAGATAGGGCTGTCCAGGCGCAAGCAGAAGCTGTCCACGTGCTGAACGCGTTTCCGTGAAGCTTGTAGGCCAGATTGTAGGTCCACATCCAGCGCAGCGCAGTAGATGGCTCGATCAGCAAGGCAGAGGAAAGACTGCGCAAAAAGCAGAGTGCGGATGAGCATACTGTCGTCACTGCTGTTGCCTCGCCCACTGAAGCCAGAAGCGGATGGTGCGGGTTTTATATCCTGGCTCGAAGATGTCACGGGACCATGCTGACCGGTATCAGAAACATCCAGAACAATGTCATCGATGACGTAGGCATACGGATCGCTTGGAGCGCAAGTAGACAAGCCATGACTATCGTCCACCAGGGATAGGGCTGTCCAGGCGCAAGCAGAAGCTGTCCACGTGCTGAACGCCTTTCCGTGAAGCTTGTAGGCCAGCTTGTAGGTCCACATCCAGCGCAGCGCAGTAGATGGCTCGATCAGCAAGGCAGAGGAAAGACTGCGCAAAAAGCAGAGTGCGGATGAGCATACTGTCGTCACTGCTGTTGCCTCGCCCACTCTCTGATATGTTATCTCACCTAGCACCACCCAGCCACGTCTATTTGTAGCGAGCGCACCCGCACTGGCGAGTCGTGCAAGGAGACGTCGTGCCAGTAGCCAGTAGCGGCGAGCCAGCGGGCACATGGGGGCGCGCGTCCATCGGCGACAAACTCTGCGACCTTGAGCAGCCTCGCGTTTGACATTGGCTCTGACTCAGCAAAGAAATACTTCGCATTTACAAAACTGTTTTATATTCAGGTCACAAACCCGAATATAGCGCAAGGCAAGATATGATGCCTGAAATATCGAAAGGATGATTCGCTTTAGATTGGTGCAAATACGATACACAAAAATGAAGTCATGGAAAAACTTGACCGGACGTTTTTAAGGACGATCTACGAGTTTTTCATTTAAACGGATGCGTTTATACGGCTAGTTGTTTTTTTCCTAATTGAACATTGGTAATTATTTAATTATTTATTTTCACTGCAAAAATAGTCGAGCAACTCCAGCGCACTACGAAGAGTTCGACGTATGTTCGCTAAAGATCTATCTACTCCGCCTACTTTTTTTTTCAGTTGAATGCGTGACTCAAGTTACGTAAAAGCCCATACAGTATTGAACATAAGGAGAAATGACAGTTTTTTTCTGCAAGTTGCGCGGAACTGAAGGAGAGCGGCGCGCATGCGCAGCATGGCGTGAGTAAAACACCTTAACAAAAACAAGCGCTGGCTTTTCCGATGTGACTACGCGAAATGATGAAGAATAAAATTACACTCTTCGTCCCAAATCTCGAACAAATAGATACCCACTGCATCAGCCATATGTCTATGGCATTGCGCTGCTGAGATATTGGGTTCAACCGCGGCGGCTGTCTTTCATTCAAGGCGAAATGCAAAAGCGCTCATCTTCGATTTAGGCGCACGTTAAAGAACCCTAGATGATCAAAATTATTCCAGGGCCCCCACAACAGCGCACTTCGTAATCGGATAGTAGGTTTGGTACATGAAACGCCAGATTTATAATTAACTAGCATCAATGTAGAATGCCTTTGCATGGGCGCTGGGAATGTCTGCACACCACAAACCACGGTGACTTTTAGAGAATTTCTTCCATGTTTCCTAGTTTTTTTTCCTGCTGATTGGTTTGGCCGCTGCGCTTCTCTATCCTGTCCCATCGTCGCTTCTGGAAATCTTGACACGTTTAGTTCTTTCAGTGCACTCGGTAAATATTTTTAGTGCGATTAGCAATCTCTGTGAGCTTTAACCATGTTTTCGGTGTATATGTTTGTTTGTATTTATCCTCATTCACGCAAACTTAGGTCACTAAGTATGTGCCGGTCTTCAATGACAAAAAATATTTTAAAATGTCTCCTTTACTGGGTGGAATTCAAGCCGCACCGTATTATTTTACACACACGTCCTACGTGGACTTCGTGGCAGCGGCACTAGATGGTGCAGCATTGCTTTAATGCACCCGTGCATGAGGTTCGCATCTACTCTCGTGGTGGTGTACGAAGAAAGACTTGGTGGGATAGTCAGGTTCGGGAAGCCCTAAACGCCCGAAGAGAGGGAAACCGAATACATAGAAAATCTGTAAAGACACTCCCTCCGGGTGGCTGTGAAGAGAGGTGGCAGGAGTATTCGAATTGCAAAAGAGCCATGCAAGCAATGGTACACCGCAACATTGCTGAACATGACAGTAGACAGTTCCACTTGCTGACTGCTTACAAGCGAAACGGCCCCAAGCGGTTTTGGGCATGCTGTGCTCCCTGGACAGGAAGGTGTGCGCTCCGCAGATTCGGCATGAGGAGACTCTGGCCGTCACTAATCTTGAGACGGACATCACGGAGCATATGCATAAACTATATCAATTTGAGCTTGAACAGCCTCTGCAGACCTCCAAGACGACTTAAGATTTGGGAGATTATTGCTCCACTAAAGCGCTTGTGAAATGAGAGGTGTCACGGCTGGCCTTAAACAGCTCATTCACACACATTGGAGTGCAGACAGCAAAGGGTGTGGATGGCATACCTGCCGCTCTTGTTAAGTGGCTGGGAGACAAAGCACGTTATCACCTCGCTAATATTTTTTCTGGTATCGTGGCGGGCGACCTAATTTGTAGACTGGCTGACTGAAGAGTGTACGTCATCAAAAAGAAAGGCGGAGATGCTGGTCTTATATCTGATTACAGACCGTTAACAGTGACAAGCATCATATACCGTATATTCGCACAAATCCTCAAGACGTGGATGAGTGCATGGGCAGAGAACAACGACGTGCTCATAAAATTACAATATGTGTTTTGAGCTGGCAGGTGACTAGATTACAGTCTTTTTGTGCTGACTCGAACAGTGGAAGTAAGCCGCAAGGAGTCAAGAAGCCTTTGTGGTTGCTTTCTGGATGTATCAAAGGCATACGACAGTGTTCCCTATGGCCATCTATTCCGCCGGATGGCAGACATCCGCATGCCTGAATTATGGATTGGTCTGCTACGCCAGCTGCACAAAAACAACTGTCGTTGCACAATTTGGCGGAGCCCAGTCCCAACAGTCGAGTTGCGGGGACAAAAGCAGGGCTGTCCAATGTCACCCATGCTATATATGTTATAAGGTTCCCGACTGTAGCGAGCACTTATAGCAGCTGGAGTCGGTTTTTCCTTCAGGTACACGTACGAAAGAACCCCGGTGACTTGGAAGCTGCCTGGTTTAGTGTACGCTGACGACGTAGTCCTTCTATCAGAGAGCCCAAATGACCTTCAACAGCTGGTCACACTATCTGCGACCTGCTTACACCACTTCGATTTTGGCTTTAATGCCAAAAATTCTGCCGTCTTGCTGCTCTCAGGTCCACAGCCCAATGTCAACATACACCTGCCTGAGGTGAACTAATACAGTGTGCCACGGAATACCGGTATCTCGGTGTGGTGTTCAGCACCATAAGTGACTTGCTGACGACTCTTATAGAGAGCCTACGCAAAAGATCACAGAGAGCAGCAAAGGTTCTACGTCGGAAAAGCCTGTGGCGGTGTAACCACTTCCTGATTGTCCGACATTTGAGAAAATGTGTGCATATACATGGCCTGACTTTTGCAAATTCAGTTGTCGGCCTCACCGCAAAAATCAGGAATGGTTGGAGCGAGTCCAGCGAAAACTGGGCCGTCTGGCCCTTGGTTGTCATGGGCGCGTCGCAATCGAGGCCTTTCAGGGTGATCTGGGTTGGTCCAAGTACGAGGCGCGTGGAACAAGCAGCAAGCTATCCTATGAGGGATCTCTGCCCCTCTTGGACAACACACGATGGCCCGGCGTCTGTTGAGATACACCTTCATAACAGGCAAAAAAACGTAGTGGTGTAAGTGGGTTCAATTTCTGCGCCGCAACTATGGATATGGACCAGTATGCGAGGATCGGGAGTCCAAGTGGACAGTGGCCGTAAAGGCTCAGGTGGGGGAAGAGAAGACCATGAAGTGGCGGAATGCAATGGTGGCGAAATATACCTTGCGGATGTACAGCACTCACAAGATTAACATTAAAATGGAGGTGTACGATAACAGCGGTGGCAGTGTGCTCCTCTTTGAGGCCCGAGCCGGAGCGCTGCGCACGCTTGTGTACCGACGCCACTTCGACTCGTCCGTTCACCTCATATGTCGGACATGTGGCATGGAGGAGGAAGATCTGGAACACCTAGTCCTCCGGTGTGCCGGTTTGTGCCCACGACACATGAGGGCACCACACTTCTGCTATCACAGGGATTTGGGTGCGAGAATGGAGTGCGGGAACGGGGTGCGGCGGTGTCTAACGCAGTGCGCGTAACGAAGGACAAACTGGCGCAGTGGTGGCGTACGACTTGGCAGCAACACAGTGCGGCCAACTCTGAAGGGAACAGCTGAAATCCAGTGTCTCAACGTCAATGTCTGTGCACCAGGATGGGCTGCGTGTGCAAAGGAGCTGGGGTTGGCCTTGTAACGGCGATGTAACGCTAAAAAAAAACAGCTGCTCTCAGAGATGCACAGGCACACCCGCACGTGCTCGGCACGCGCTCGTGCCATTCATCATCATCACCATTCATAATCATCATCGTCAGCTAATCACATTAACGTCGGAATATAGACGATTCCATGTTGGATCCATGAGCGCCGCCATCTTGTACTACAACGCACATAATTTCTAAGTTTATGAGAAGTTGAATCACGTAACATGGTTAAAAAACGCTGAACGGAATGATACAACTATTTTCATGCTAGCAAATTGACGCTTGTAACGTACATTTCGCTGTTAAAGATAGAAACAGCAGCAATAGCCCAATATGGCGGCACCTAGACGCTTCCGTAGAATGGTCTTATATATAGTTGCTGCCGCAATTTCCTTGTGGTTGCAGATGCCTAAACGTAAGCGCTGAAGACACAACAAATTTTATTGTTATTTTTATTTATTTTGCTTTACACAGAGGCCCGCTAGTAAGACAGCTTCGTATTCAACGTTTTCAAACCTGAAGTGCGCGAGGTAAAACCCAATTATGCTTTCTCGTGGTAGGCCGGAGAATGAAGGATACTGGTTGCTATTTCTGCGGCTGCAGAATTCCCCATTTCGCTGCGAGAATGGAAAGGCGGTGGCAAATTCACTTGTCCTGGCAAAGTCTCTCCACGTAGATCTTCACGTTCTCTTTAGGCACGGCTAAAAACGAGTACGTTGTCAGCTCAAGGTCAGGCTGGAACAGGTGAGAAAATTATTGTTAGCATGGCTATCTTAAAGAAGAATGAGATTTAAAATTTTATTTTTACAGCAGTATATTGTTGCGTATATACCTTTATGTAAAATAACGCATAACGGAAGATTCCTGACGTCGCATGCACGGTCTATGTACTGGCAGAGCACGAAGATTTTCCAGGAAAGAGCACTGACAAGGGCACAAGGTGCGATGACACACCGCTGAAATAGCAACTTCAACTTGTCGACCTCTGCTGGACTAGCAGAGTTACCAGTCATGCGGTGCATCTTCGTCCCTTCTGCCCTTCTCAGCGCATTCTGTTGGAAACGCTTCTGGCTTCTCTGATTATCCTACACCGTGAATATTGCACAAACGACACTTCAATAGGAAATGCGGCCTTTTATTACTATAAATTTGAAACAATGACGTAGCGTTCGAAGGCCTGACTAATTGCCTTGATAATGTACCTCTCAAATTTTTCTCTATGTCTCTTTCAGCGTTTAATAAAGTGCCTATTAGGCTTTTAAATGACAGGCCATATGGACATCATAATTGCTGGGCCGTGGGAATTCCAGAGAAACAGCGCTAACGCTAGAATATTTAATGAAAGCGAAATACAAATTCACTGAAGCTTTGTAGGCATAGGCTCCAGCGGCATCGATGGAGAGAAACGAGTGTTTCGTGTATTCTTTAGCTGGCCTGCCGTTCAACATCCACAAAAATATTTACAGGCACCTGGGCCATTCAAAGGTATTCTCAGATTTCTTCCTATTGTGCCAGTGTTCTGCGCCACGAAAGAGTCATTCAGTCAGTTTATTTAGGTCACTAGGTGGCCTCGGCCATAAACGACGTATTAGAGGGTTTTAGCTGAGTGCCTATGGTCCGCTCCGCTCAGACCGGCTTACAATAGCAATTTCCACGCAACCGATTAGCGGGAACGCCAGTGTGCTTGCGCAGAACATTCATGGTGGTAGCGGAACGAAGATCGCTTCCCACGCTACACTTGCGAAGGCGATTGAGCGGAGCGTGAGAGCGCGTCTACTTGGCTTCTCGGTCTTTAGCAGCCGAACTGATAGCGCGGCACTCGCATCTCGGCAAGACGCGCATACCAAATGCGAAATCTACGCAGTTCCCTGCAGTGTCTCAGCGCGTGAAATCTGAGCGGAGCGTAAGCGACGCTCAACTAAAGCTGCCTATTATAAGCTAAAACTTCGAGCAGCAGAATCTTCCAGCTAAGTCACAATCAAAACGCCTGAAGTCGAAACAAATCAAGAAATGAAGTCTAAAAGCACGGTACATGCGGCGCTTATATTCACTGGAGCACTAACTGACCGCGTCATCCCTCGCCGCTTGCATGATCACCGGGAAGGAATGCGCAACGCTCTCGCCAGCGGATGCAAGCGCCGAAAAAAATTTGGCTGTGCAAAAGGTAATTGTTACACGAGTTCAACAGGATTAGGAGTAACAGGAGGCGGAAATAAATCTAGAGTTACTATTTCTCTGGCATGATAAAAAAGTTGCCGGAATTGCGGTCTAGTTTGCCGACCAGTGCTGAATTGGCGCAACACAACCACTGCCCGGTTTCTCGCTCGACTCTTTCCCCGCCACGGTTTCGTCCTCTGCAGATTTTCCCCGCTCTCGGAGAAACGTGGACACTATATATGTAGGCATAATGAACGCACGCATCATCACCGCGCTTTAATCTTATGTTGCTTGAAAGGATGATCTACTGCTGCGCTTTTCGTCTGCTGCAGTGCCGGCACTTGGGAAATTGGTGCTGTGCCGCCACGGAACTTCCACTGGGCACCCGTTCTCGAGATTGTCACCTTGCGCACAGGTGTCGGTCTGCTCAGTGCTGGATGCGTTGGGTCCCGTCATGTCGACAGCAGCAGAGGCGCCCAAATATGATTCGATACTAAAAACACAACGCACAAACATTCAACCTTTCCTTCAGTCTGCCTTCAACCGCGTCGACGCGGTGGTCTTGGAACTGGCTGTTTACAGAAGGTGCCGTTCGCTTTTTTATTGCTTTTCTTCCTTTTCAAGATGACGTTTCGCAAATCCGCGACAAGAAATATTAAAGCACTACTGTCTGCGTTAAGTACAAGCTTAGAGAACGACTATGGAAGCCCAAGAGCGGACGAATTTGTTACATCGGCACGTATGACCACCGCTTCTCGTTCGCTCGACGTATTGAAAAAATTGCTCCAGTTTGACGCGCAAAAATGTCCGAACATAACCAAGCATCATATTTACGCATATGATAAGTGTAGCATCACTCCGAGAGGCGACGGTATTAGCAGCCGTGCGTGCCCCTTCGACATCGGCGTCTGGGAGACGGGGTGTATAGCGGTCTGTAATTAACGATTTAAATAGCTGGTTCCCAGTCCTCAAACTCTTCGTCTTGCATACTGTTTTCGTGTTTAGCAAAGGAGTGTCAGGTGAGTACACTGCTCTCACTAGCGCACATTTAGAGGACGTGTCATTTTTTTCAGGAACATATAGCATGCAGTAGCTGACAACCTAAGCACAGAAGTTGTTTGAGCAGCCACTATTGAAAGGGCTGTCACTTGACGCCTGCTTGACATGAGACGCAGATATCCAGTTTCATAAATTCAGTAACGCGTCATTGTATACAAACGTACTCAGTTATGCATTCCCTTGTCACTCAGAAAAGCCATTGTGAGATGGCAAGCAGCTCTTGGCAAAGGCTTATATCGCATATACGCATGTATCGTGTGGACAGCACGCCGTTTATGCTGTTCTCCCTTGTTCTACATAGACGTTCGACGCAAAAAACTCTGTATCTAAACCTCCGTGGTCTAAAATGAACTCTAAGATTACCCTCTTCGTCGCCATTTCTTAGCTTTTACGGGTAAGCACATACGCGAACTCAACAGGTGCGCTGTATAAACGCTGTTGTCCTCCCAGGGAAAGTACGCCGAGCTTAAAAAGGCCTAGTGGTGTAGCTTCATCGTTTTGTTGCGCTGTGGCAGGCATGGTGGCGCACGAAGTAGTAAAAAATCACGTACTTGCCGGTGCTTCGATCGTAACACGATTAATGATCATGAGCGCGAGTGGTAATGGATATTGCGAGCAAGGCGTCATTGGACGACACTCGATTGTGGCACTGGCACCGAAAGGTGAAAGTCGGTGCAAGTCGGTGCGATTGCTACCATAGTGAGCTTCTACCAATACTTTGAAACTTATAGAGCATTGTTTATTACAAGCACAAATTGACCATTTTCAACAAAGAAGCAGTTTGCTCGCGCACTCAGAGAGAGAGAGAGAGAAGTAAGCTTTATTGGAGGCGCAATTGCTGAGGTGAGACCCTGGCAGAGGAGCCAGCGTGGATGTCATGTGGCCGCGACGCAGTTGGCCCACTCTGCCAGCATGACTTGGCATTCAGGGTCATCCGTCTTGATCGCAGGTTTCCCGGCGTCGAGCGTGGGGGCTTGCTGAAGAATTATCCTTGGTGGGGGGTTAGATGGGCACCCCCAAACTATATAATCTCGGTGTGCAGTTAGTGCTTCGCCGTGCCCGAAGCTAGGTTTGAACTCTTGCTTGGAAAGTTCAGTCACCCTTTTGGGCCTTAGCACGGATCGAGTCTGTACCCGCCGTAGAGTCATGGCCTGCTCCCGGGAGGGAATCATGCTCGGGAACTGATACGCTCTGCACGAATCCTTGTAGAATTGCGTGAATTCGAGATAGGTGAGGATGGGTTCAAGCCAGCCGTCCGGGTCGAGTGATCCCACCTCCCGGTTGTCTGCAGCTCGGGCGGCTAGGTAGCGGCAGCTCGGGCGACCAATGCCATCAATGGCAGCGATTGTGCAACGGCCATTACCCGCACAAGCGGCGTCCACGTAGATGGGCGGTGTTTCTTAAGACCTGGCCAGAGCGCGTCCGCCCTGGCTTTACGTCGATCTGTGTTGCTTCTTTCTTCTTCTCTGGGGTTTTACGTGTCATAACCAGTTCTGATTATGAGGCACGCCGTAGTGGAAGGCTCCGGAGTAATTTTGACCACCTGGGATTCTTTAACGTGCACTACAACGCAAGCACACGGGCGTTTTTGCATTTCGCCTCTATCGAAAAGCGGCCGCCGCGGCCGGGATTCGATCCCGCGATCTCGTGCTCAGCAGCGCAACGCCTTAGCTGACTGAGCCACCACGGCGGGTCGATCTGTGTTGCAATTCTCATGTTTTTGGGGAACAGGTCAAATCGGACATTATTCGATTCGTTATTCAAAAATTTCAAATATTCCCCTGATAAACATAATGAATATTTTTCGACATCGCTGTCATGTCGGTCTAGTGCGCGCGTACGCCGACACTCCGTTCCGACGCACAGCCGTAACACCACGACTTCGATGAAACAGCGCGCGTGCGAAGGCAAGACTCACGCACACAGGCAGACGTTGCGAAAGTGCTGTTGCTCGTATTGACGTCATCAAATTGACAACGCCCACCTTCTTTATGTCACCTGGCGCTGCCTATGCCATCAGGCGCAGAAGAAATGATTAGAAAAGCCAGCATACAAGAGTGGGACTGTTTTTCGAATTTGTGGTTTCTCGTTGGCACTGTGATGTTCGCTAAATGTCATGGTTATGACATTGTACACAAAATAACCGTGTTTTTTCACATGTGCTTAACACGCCTGTTTCTGCAGTCAACGATGAGGAGGTCTTCAAATAATCTATTGGCGGTTCATCCGAGGAGAGCATGACGTAGACTGTCGACTGCGTACACGTTCTCCTTCGTTTGATGACAATGGCATCCTCAAACTAAACTGCTTTTGTGAGCTTAGAAAGGCCTGGAGCAAGAAAAGCATTCACCGGTGGTTGGAGTGGCCCTATCACTCCCCTGTTACTGTAGCCAACGAGCGCAGTTGTTGTAACTTAGGCATTACCCTGGACCTTAAATGAGATTTTCCCAAATGGGCTCCGCAGTTCGTCGGTTGAAGCACCTGTCGATGTAGTTTTGCTGGGGCAAGTCGATGCGTCAAATGAAAGATATGATGGTGTGAAACGTGTGTTTTGCATATATTATTGCGTAGTGGGTAAACTGAGGCTTGTATTGGGCCCATGCCTCTGCTACTGCCCTACTTTTGATGACCAAGAAACAGATTCTTCGTCTGTGAAATCTGTGAAAGTGCTCTCACAGAAGCTAAAGTATTGGTAGCCTGGACACGTCCGTCATCCGCAGCGAATCACTGCAGCCCTGCTGCGCTTTTTTCTTAAATTAGTGCCTGTTCGCGCTCATCACTTCGCCTACTTTTGCCTCTTTTCCTTTACTACCTCCTCCCCAGTAGGTGCAGCAAATCAGATGAAACTTCACCACTTAACTTCACTCCCTTTCCTTGTCTGTCTATATGCTGGGCATCGAGGTAGCAGAAGAGAATGTATGGAAAATAAATGAGCAAAAGCTTACGTTCTGTCTCGGGACCAAGGTGATCTTGAATTGACGAAGCACTTGAGCAGTAACCGAGGCAAGCTCGAGAAGAGCCAGACGTGAGACGCACATGCGTGGCCCCAGTCCGAATGGATGGTAGGCGGTTGAGTTGATCAGATGCTTGTTTTCGGGGCTAAACCTGCAATAATAGCACATACCATTACTAAGAGCCCGGAAATAAGAAGAGAAAGGAAGAGGTTGGGGGGTAAAGTTGGCTTATTGCACTGAAATTCGTCTTCTGGGACCAGGTCGGGCTCAAACGAATGTCGGAACGGATGGTACCACGCGGGTAAACAAGTTCGGTTAACTCCCTGGACTGTCTTGGCTTTGCAAATAAACGTAACATAAACAACTACATTTGAGGGTAAAGCTCGTATTTGAGCTAGCTGGTGCATACAGTTTAGATTTTTCTTCAATAAGTTTAGCTCAATCCTGAAACTGGACTAGGTCGCCTCTTGTTTAATTGTTGTAATCGAACAACAGTTAATCATGATCGTTGGGATACCTAATGAAGTAGCTTTCATATCCGTAATTAAGAGGGAAATTTGCTTTTTCGTAGCACTATATTTGGAACTAAAGGTGAATTTACATGACGTAAAGTCGCGAAGCGTATCACCGATGCGTATAATATTAAGGGAGTCATTCACGCTTCGGCCTTTAGTATTGTAATGTGACTGATTATTTACCTTGTACCATCACCCAAATAGCGTACATCGTCAGAAAAAATCATGTCTATTAGAAGAGCAGCGAACTGCTGCCGAACTCTACAGTAACATTCCTGAATATAGCGGTAGGGAAGCGCCATGTGTGCTGTTTTCCCTGACCTCCGCATTCATTGTTTCTTGATGTTTTCGAGCGAAATTACATAAAATAAATGAAGCGGTGAAAGGCAATACAGGAATTGGTAATCGAAAGGAACCCTCGGGGTATCTATGCACCCATCACAGTTTAACGAAATTCCACAGTCTACACAGTAGGAAAACACGAAAACCCCTTGTTCTCCCTCGGGAGATGTCTGAAGCCCGCTCTAGAGGCCGTGTCGCACGCGACTGAAAGGACGAGGGCTCGACTCGCGCCTAAAGTGACACAAAAAAGAACGCTCTGCTTGACCTTCATCGGGGTATAGAGCGACAGCTGACGGACAACTCGGCCGCAAGCCTTTTATGCCGCGGTTTGTAAGAAAGAAAAAAATGAAGCAGGGGAGAAAATTAAATTCGGCAGAGACGATTACGACAGCTTACGGGCGGGAGTTCACGAGCATTATACTGTTTGTAGAACTCGTAACGTTATGAACGCGCTCATTTTATACACTCGTGACGTGTCGCCACTCCTCCCCATTGTCTGCGCCGTCGCGTGCCCAATGACGCACGCACTAGGCCACACCTTTATTCAGCGAGATGTGTGCGACGTGATGTGTCCAATCACGCGCGCACTAGGCACACGTTTAGTAAGTGACCCGTGGAGCCGCTGTGGCGTCCAGGAAGCGTGCTCGTGTTGCACCCCGGAGTTCGATCCCCGCCCACGCCATAATGTACTGAATTTTATTTTCAAGGCCGTTGCATAATTTTGTTTATATGCCTCCCCCAGAAATGTAGCGTCAATTATCCGGAAATTAGCGACGTGTTTTCATTATTTGCGGCGTCGGTCATTTTCGGTACCATATTTCGGTCCCGCCGGCGCCGACGGATTTTCGTGTAATGGGGCATATAATGCTTGCGAAATAAGAAAATAAGCGATCACCCGCGCGAACGCCGCAGGGCACATCACAGTACTGTGGGCAATTACACAAGCTGCGGTAGATGGTCACGGAGGCAAGGAGCGCAAACGGCATGTGCTCACTTTGTGCCTAGTCGGGAATTTTATAACGCAAGGCGGATACCTTTCTCATACAATACGTACCCCTATTTTGGATGCGGAGCTAGCCCACCGCGAGACTTCGCCTCCCACCACCATCATAGTATGTTTTCTTTAACTTTGTGCCATGAAAATGCGTACCTCTAATCGTAGCTGGCGCATGGGAACGATAGTTGTTCTCAAGGCATTTCTAGGCAACGACGCGCAGGCGAAGTTTTCATTATGGCGCTCTATTGACACGTGGTCGACATTAATTACTTTACTCGTCTGAGATGCTGCCCTTACAGGTTACTGCACTACGCCCGATAATTAGCTTGTTAACCTAGTGCGGGACAGGCTGAATCTCCAAATTAAAGCGGTCTTCAGACTGCGAGGCAAAACTAAGGCTTGGTCTAAGAACCAGTTAGCGATCAAAATTATGTATAATAAAGAAGGCAGCATACCAGCTTGGAGTGTCCTAAAAACAACGTAATCTTGTGTATAAAAAAACCAAAAGCTCAAGAACACTGGCAGAAGTTGGTACTTTAATGGCACGACAATGTCACCGTGACTAGAGCATGTACAGTAACATTAACCAATACCAAAGACTGATGAGCTTTTTTACATGAGCGCAAATTGATTGCTGTATATCTGTAAATTAGCAAAGCACTCGGTTGCAGTCTTGTTAACATGCATGAGGAATTTTGATGATCCTTCATAGGAAAAGATGCAGCCCAATCGCAAAGAACCTCGTCGTCGGATATTAATTGATACTGTTATGCCTATCCGACATGGTGCAAACGTATGACCAAATTAGTAGTCGGCCATTAAAGTCTATAAGGTAGCTCTTATAAATTAATTTGTGTGGTTTGCAGATGGTATGTCGTCTTCTAAAACACCGCGGTGTAACGTTTTGCGATTGCGCTGTTATCTCAGGCTACCTACAAGAGAGCAGCGAAACAGAGACGTCACGTTATTCCCCTAATAGATGCTTAAATGGACACTAAAGGCAATATTATTTCAACGTGGACTGTAAAAATATCATACCAGAAACCTCGAAACGCTTGTTTCGTGCCAAGAAAAGACTTATTTTAAAAGAAAATTGCGTCTGCAGCGTCAGCGTACATCTAGTGTAACTCAAATCGCCCGCCCGAGCGAGAAGTGGTGACGTCATGGCTATATAGTGACGTTGTACCGCCCAACGTTACTAGACTAGCTTAAGTTGTAAAACCCTCCGCCCTTGCGCTCACCGCCGCTGTCGCCACTCATTGGGGAGCCGCCAGAGGGCGGCGCCGTTCCATCGCGCTCCGTTGCAGACGCCTCGGCACAGCCTTGAGCTCGTGCGGCCGGGCAGCTTGCGCGTGTTTCACGCTCGCTGGCGTTCTCCCTATAGTCTGAATTAGTGATACCATCCGAAATCGGTGTCCTCCTACAGCAATAACATATATCGGGCTAGCTGGTTCATACTGAAAGAAGGGTAAACTGCACGATCGGAAGAAATGCATACGATGAAGCGCAGAAGCTGCGTTTTAAGTATCGTGTTTCTTCCTGCCGCCTAAACCTTTCACGCAGGTTACTTTTCCGCTACAGCAGCTTGGCACGTTTTCTAGCTGCTTTTACTTGCTTAACGCTTGGTATGGGGCAGTTAACGCCAGCTGGCGAGACCAAATTTGTTATCCACAAAAATAACAGCACAACGTTCTTGTAAACCAATGAATGTTTTATTAAAGAAAACGAAGTTAAAAACAACTGTATGCCCCTATATATAGCTAAGACTTAAACTGTCATAAGGGACACAATCTAGGCAAATGATTCGGGCCTACGTGGACACCAACTCCACCTACAGCAGCTTGGCACGTTTCCTCGCTGCCTTTACTTTAGGGATGGTCGATGAAATGTTTAATCGATTAACGATTAATCGTTCGTCGCTTTAGCGTATCATCGATTAATCGATTTCGATGCGGGGTTTTTCGTCGATTAATCGATTAATCGACTTTTTTTCGGGCGCTTTAAAAAGGCTGAAACACAGTTATCTATTCACGTAATTACCTATTTTAACGCTTGAAAGGTGGGACCAGGATAAGACATACAAGCGTATAAATTTTGATAAAGAATAATGTTTAATATGTTAGAGGTCAACTATAATTGCCACTAGTGACTAGTGAAGGAATAAGCAATATACAGAGTTTTCATATTGACACGTGTACTTGTTTATCTTTCCCGGGTGACCGCTTTCACCGGCTAACAAATGTTAAGGTGGTGGTCCCACTCCGGCGGCACCAGCCCCCCGTTTCGAGTACTTTTGGAGCAACCGTGGTGGCTCTTCTACTAAGGATATAAAGTTGTCGTATATGCCATAAAAAAGCCTAATTCTTGTAGATTCCAACTATTTATATTATAAAGAAATTGAATAATGTGATTTAGAAATAAATGTTCAAGATCAAGCATGATATACATGTTTTTGCGAAATGTGTCTCAGTTGTGACAATTCGAAGAAACTACCGCATTTACTGCATTGCGGCTTGCTCTGTAGCTTTAGGACATATTGATCTATTTTCCTAGACCGCAGCAAAATACTGTTCGAATTTTACTTTTTGGATAATCTGCTTTTGACGATTGCCCAATATCGCAACTTCGTGTTTGTAAACAGCCCGGCCACTACATGCTCTAGAAAGATTAATTTTGGGGACAATTAGAGTTCAAGGAATTTCCATGTAGGACGCTAAATTTCATTCATGTACCTTTCTTAGTTTTACACCGCACCTTCGTAGCTTTAGTACTCTTCCCGCCAAATATGGGCAAAAGTTAGACCCAGAATTCTAAATAATGATTAATTTCGGTCGCATTATAGGAAAGCCAAGAAAGGTACATAAATGAAATTTTTGCATCCAATGGTAAATTGCTTGATCTCTAATTTGTCCAAAATTAGCTTCCTGAGCCGTTTAGTTGCCGGGCTGTTTTAAAACAGAAGTTGCGATATTTGGACAAACTTCAACAGCAAATTATCCAAAAACTATAAAATTTAAGTTGTTTTGCTGCGCGTCTAAGAAAAAATATGTCCTAAATCTACAGAGCAAGCCGCAATGCAGTAAATGCGGTAATTTCTTCTAAATATGGTCACAACTGAGACACAGTTCGCAAAAACCATGCATCTCATGCTTGTTCTTGAACATTTATTTCTAAATCACATTAATCAATTTCTTAATATTATCTATAGTTAGAATATACAAGAATTAAGCTTTTTTATGGTATATACCACAACTTTATATCCTAAGTAGAAGAGCCGCCGCGGTTGCTCCAAAGGTACTCAAAACGGGGGGCTGGTGCTGCCGGACCGCCACCTTAAACGTTATCGCTCGGCGCAGGAAGCGCCTGCATGTATCGGAATTTTCTCGAACGTTATCGATGCTTCTACCCGTTGTCAGTTGTCACCGACGCTTATCTAATGTGATTGTATGAGTGTCGCCAATTGTTTAGTACCTTCTGGAAGACACGCGGGTACCAGAGATTACTCTGGAACCTTCGATGACTCATGTATAAAAGCCGACGCGCTTCGCCGCTGATCAGATTTCGACGATCGCCGATTGTGTTCGCCGCTATCGTTGTGCTTCGAGTGAAACTTGCTTTTGTGGGCACAGGCTCGCCCAATAAAAAGTCCGTTTCGTCATTCACAGTTTTGCGACTGTTTTCTTCATCGTAACTACTACGTGACAACTACTACGGAATTTTTAAAAATCGCCTGTGGCAGGTAGCATAATTTCTATCGTTGAGCGGTGGACATTAGTAGCATGAGCAATCGAAAGACATATTCAACCAATTAACAAAAATTGACTAATGAACTTCTTGGTTAATTACTTTATGACACATATCGCCATTTACGAATTGTAGCCGGTGAGTTTGCAAGACGCATCTACTTGAAATGAATTTCCAGGATGACACCAGTTTCGAGATACTATTTCTCAAAGTGTGGGACGAAATACATGGACGTTACAGTTACTTTTGTGCTTCAATGCATTTGGTAAAAATTAAGTGGAACAGTGCATTTTTACGGCGAGTGTGATGGCGCATATCTCCAAACTGGTGTCATTCTGGAAATTCATTGCAAGTGGATACGCCTGACAAGATCACCGGCTACAATTCGTAAATTGTTATATGTGTCGTAAAGTAATTAATTAAGAAGTTAATCAGTGATTTTTCGTTAATTAGTTGAATATGTTTCGATTTCTCGTGCGAATTCGCGCCTCATCGAATAACCCAGATCAATGATAAAATTATGCTACCTGCCACAGGCGATTTCTAAAAATTCCGTAAAACTTAAAAATGAACACCCTGTATGTTAAAAATGGCGCTTACTGAGGAGGGTGGGCATGGAGGAAGGAATAATTAGAAGAGAACATCGCAGCACGACTGACATCAAGAAGTAATGGCGCAACACGTTATGGCCACATCAGAGCGCGCGGTAGGTTTAATCCTGCCGGGTGCAGGGCAGCAGCGCAGCTGAACGGGTGCGCACTGATTTGAAACTGCTGCGAACCTAACATTATCGGCCAATACGTTGTCACTCAGGGTCACGTGTTGACCCTACTGCGAAGTAAAAAGCGAAGGAAATCGCGTGACGGTGAGTTCGCTTGCCAAGACTAGCTGCCTCACGTAATGCTCTCGCCTAGTTTATTTCTTCCCACGGGGGCGGCCTCTCTCCGGGCCCCAGGCAGCCTGTGTGACGTGCGCGTAAAGCGGGGAAGCGCTTGGCCAGCTCGACATGACTCGGGAAAACAGTCGACAGTCGCTCTCGGTCTTCGCAGCCGCGCGGTCGTTGCTCGTACTCCGCATTCTACAGTACGATTTCAAAATTTTCACGCCACTTTAGTCACTGTCTGGAAAACGATTAATCGAACTGCTTTAATCGATTAAACCGATTAAATTAAAGGTACACATCGATGACGATTAATCGTTTTGCGGCGTACTTTTAGTCGATTAATCGATTAATCGTTCATCGATATTACCATCCCTACTTTACTTCAAGGCTGGATCCCCGCCGCTGCTCCAGGAACCTTACCTAAGCATCCATTTTTATGCAAGGTATGCGTGTATTCATGCGCGTGACTAAACGGACATTAGCGTAGCTTGCACAAGTGGTGCAAAGCTAAAGAAACAGCGGAGCTGATCGGCACCTAGCTGGTCCTGCCCTTTACGGGTTAAGCTTTTCCGGAATTTATTGATTATTGATCGATTACCTATTGATTGGCTATCGCAAGGTATCGGCCACGTATTTGGGCTACGCTAATCGCTACGAAGTCATCCGCAGCATTTTCCGGAATTTATCGATTATTTATTGATTATCGATTAGCTATTGATAGGCTATCACAAGGTATTGGCCACGTATTTGGGCTAGGCTAAGCACTACCAAATCATCCCTTGCATTTTCCGGAATTTATTGTTTATTAATCGATTATTGATTAGCTATTATTGGCTATCGCAAGGGGATGCGAGGTGCAGCTGTGCGCAGTGACGTCATCGCTAGGCGAGTTTTTGAGAACACTACGCGAGAAACAAAAAGCGTAAACAGCGCCGCTGTTAAAAATTTAATGATGCGTGCACTCAGTTCCTGAAAGCGCAAGGGGCACCCAACACGACTAGGCGTAATCTCTGACAGCTCTTCTAAGATGACCGAGAACAGGTCACCAAAAATCTCTCTTCGTTTGCGTTTTTTTGTCCCCCAGGGGAAGGTTCGGGAACACTTTCGGCACCGCACCCTCGGCAAGTGTCCACTTGTCTCGTGGCACCTCAACCGTCTGTCCATTGATAATATGCACAAAAACTTTAAGATGTCCTGCTCATGATAGTGTAAATCACACACCATGGATTTCGCAGAGAGCTCCCGGTCGTCAGGAGGAATCGCTCTGTTCAACGCCGAGCGAAGGGTCGCACTGCTGGGAGCACATAAGAAGTGGCGCGCCGAACTCTCGACATCGTTCGATAGCCGCTTGTTGCAGTCAGGAACTCAGCACGTCGGCATCGTCTGGTAATATCATTAACAAACGCGGCGAAGGCTACAGTTTCGCGGATGACATGCGAGGAGTTTTTTATTTTCTCAAAATGGACCAAATCCCGAAGCCGAAACTAGACTAAATTTGGCTGCAACGAAAACTACTTGCAATTGGCTTCCATTTACGACACTGTTCAAAACGAAATGGGCCAAATGCACATAGAAACACGTACTCAAAGGAGCTATCCCGAATCAAAAATGAGCCAAATGCGAGGCATGTTTCAATCAAAGTGAGCCAAATCCACTCAACCAATGGGGGAGCTACCTGCGCACCCCGTGACCAAACAGCCGAAATGGCCGCCACTACTCTGCTTCCCGCTTGAACGTGTGGCTTCGTTTTGGTGTTTCTTATCCAAGTTTGCTCGTTTGAAATGGAAGAAGACGGTAACGAAGAGATTGGGGACCGGTCCGTTCCCAGAAGAAGTGGTCCTAGACTACGTAACGAGCGGGAAGCGCGAAACGTAGCACAGCCCAATTGCGGCCACAATAAGAAAACGTTGAAGTGCGCTCTCGTTTCGACAACTTCCGCAAGAAGTTTCAAGCAGAAATTCCTGGGATTCCCGAAAGAAAAGCCTGTGCTTTTATTTAAATGTCTTGCTCTTCGGAATCCGTGAAGCGCCGGAAAACAGGGATACACCCCACCCCCCACCCCCACCCCCCCCCCCCCGGTGGGATCTCAGCGACATAAAGGTACGCCTCCCGATGAAAAAGTGATTCCAGTGTGTCGCGATATGTTTTGTGCTGTGCAAGGAGTCAGCCGCAGTACCGTCACAAGATTGCTAAAGCACAAGCATGAGAACGGTGAAATCAAGCCTGAAAGTCCAGGCGGCGACCACAATTTAAGAAAGTATGGTCACAAGCGTGCAACAATGGATTGCAGCTAGAAAATCACAGTCGATAATACTTTCATGCAGAATATTTCTAAAAAAATTATTCACATAATGATTTTTTTCTTTTTTGCGTTGCAAAGACCTGCATCAATAAACGTTTTTTTTAAAATGGGCCAACTCCTGTGTGACGAATCTATTTGTGCCAGATCCAAACTTCAAAGGTTAATATCTGGTATAGTAATGACGTCACATCTTTTTTTAGTGCTCCCATGAGGTCCTCATATCTGTACCATGAAAAAAATTAATTCAGCAGGCGCCACCGTTCTATCAGTAGGAAAGAACGATGTTTTTCTCAATTCCACTTAAAGTGGACCTGGCTCTTTTAGAAAAAAAAAACTCCTCATGCTTCATGAAATCCGCCGAACAACCAACCACAGAATACACCAACGCTGCACAGCGTGTTTCGTCCGGCCAGTTCGCGTAGCCGGCTAGTGGGGAAGTGAAGCTGGGTTCGACGGCAGCGCCATGAAGGCGCGGGTGGGTGGCGGTTCCGCGCAAAGCCGCAGAGTTTTACAACTGAAGCTAGTCTAGTAATGTTGGTGCCACCAGTGAGTAAAACTAGAGTGTACTAGAATGGGGGAGTAGGTCTAGCGGACGCCTTGGCAAGCTCCGATGGTGAAGCAAAAAAAACCTTGAAATTGCGGCGGCGCTGCGATCGCCTTATTCTGAATATCCGGCCAATAAATGTTGAATCCGGCCGTTTCGGCAGCGCTCATTGGCTGAGGCGAGCTCTAGGGCTGTGTAGCCGTTATCTGCTCGGCGCACCTGTCGTTGTTAAGTCGTTTGTATTCTTTCCGCCGCTCTTTTTCCATTTACTTACAATAGATCGGTGGGGAATAATATCAGTGTGGCCGCCACCGAGTATCCGCCTGTGAAAGCTCCATGCAGCTGCGATAGGGTCTCCGTTGCGACAAGTGTCCGGTCAGCGCGCGGGGCCGCTCCTTCGGGAAAAAACGACGGTGGCGCCACGAACTTTTCAATGAAAAAAAAAAAAGAGTCAGCGGGGAGTCTGCGTTGGACCCACTCCCCCAAACTAGTACACTCTAGTAAAACGGCACCCGCAGACGTCGCTACGGCTTTTTTTTTTGCGCGGCCAGAAACAGAGCCAAGACTACAGCCAAGACAGAGTCGACGGCAGTGCGAAAGCGGAAAGTAAAGTGCGCGCCCGGTGATTGCCGACGCTCATCGCAATGGACCAACTGGTTGACGACCCTGACATCGACACATTCGCTCGCGATGCTGGGCTCGATTTTAGCGATTGAAGCTCCGATGAGCGTCAGATGCTGCCGTGGGCTCACGCTGCCTGCGTCGTTGCCTACTACGACGGCAACCTCGACCCCGGCTCTTCCGAGCGCGAAAGCAGTAAGGACTCCAGAAATGTGACGTCGGGTGACGAAGCTGGTCACCGTGTGGACGTGCCATCGCGCCAACCGTTCAGGCATCCGAGACATACATGGACGTGGCATTCTCTGCTGCTAGCAAATTCAAGTGCGAGTTTAGCGAGCCAGCAACACCAGCGCAGCACTACGCGATATCGGAAATACGTAAACTCGAAAGCGCGCGCGGCGCAGAGTCGAGCGAAAACGAAACCTTTTGACCACCTGTGTCGTTATCAGGTGTAACGGCCAAAAGGTATTTTTCTAAGAATTTAGAATAGAAGTAGACGAGTAGCATTTTCTTTCGTCTTATAATCCCACGAAATAACCTTTTTAACACGAGTGGTTGAGTGCTAGTGACATGTTTTTTTAGGAGTGTCTTCGTCATCGGGTAAGTGCCGGAATGTCCCTGGGCTTTGTCCTGCATCTTGTCTGCTCTTGTCATCTTGTCATCTTTTCCTGCTCTTATCTTGTCCTGCATTTCCATCGATTTCTCGATTACTGAAGCGCTGTTCGCGATTATGGGCGCTATAACGTAAAATGATTCCAAACTATTTGATTCCAATTTCTGCAATCAGCCTCCACGATTGGTCAAAACGTTTTCGGGCCACTCCCAACTTGGCCTGTCTGTCACGCGACGTCACGACAACAGTGATAGCTCCCCATCTGAAATAACGTGTACACACTGATTATGCATGAATAAACAGCGCAAAAGAAAAATAATTATTCCTGATTCGACGCCTTTTCACAGTTAGCCCTCTGCTATTGGTACAATGTTTTCTGGCTACGCCCACTTCGCCTGTCTGTCACGCCATGTCACAAAACCGCGAAAACTTTCCACGTCAAAGTGACGTGTACGCGAAAAAATGCATTAATATGCCGAGCAAACTGAAAAATTTTCTGAATAGCCACAGACTGCCCCGTTCCGAAAGGAATAGAAGATGGCTGCCCGCCGATCGCTCAAGCCCTCGCTACTCGCACCTGCCGGCGAGCATGTATTTAGTTGCGCATGATAAACCTTTTTGCGTGGCAGTAAAACGTTATCGAGCCCTTTCGGCATGCATACAACATCGCTTTGCCAACTCTTCCTTGCTGAGGATCCGTTTTAGCGGCATTCATATCCTTCCGTTGCACGCCGCCACGATTTTCGGCCAGCCACCGCAAGCTAAGTAAGGCGAAGCGGACCAATCGGAAAAGCCGGCACCGCCCTCTTCATGCGGTTATCTATTTTCACTCTGCTGGCTTGCCCCTTCGAAACCCTCTCCATCAGAGTTTGCTCCTCGCCTCTTGTCAGCCAATTACATAAGAAAACCGCTGAGTGTGGACAACGTTATTGGTTTTGAAAGCGAACAAATGTGACCTCCTATAAACGAGGATAGTGTTTGGTTGGGTTGTTCAGACAACGCTGCGGGTCATCGCCCGATGCTTGCGTCGATGGTTACGTAAATTTGACGTCAGGAGTTTGTAATCAAAACAGTTTGGAATCATTTTACGTTATAGCGCCCTATATTTCCGCCTTGGACGTTCTAGAGCATTGCTCTATCACTTTAGCTTGACTTTTATTTGACTTTAGTGTCGCTCTAAACATGTATCCATAGTGACGCTGTACCTATACAACAACATTGTCCTATTACAACTGTACCTATTAGCAACAGTGGCTTAACTTTTCAGGTTGTTTCTGCCTGCGTTTATAGTGTTGCAGTGCTTTGATTTGAAGATGCCTTAACGAAAATTCCGCTACAGCTTTTGTTCTTGTCTCTGGCGGCGGCTGCTACTACTCCCGCAGCAGCTGCTAATGGCGTGGCCGCGCGCGGCCGCGCTCCCTTATCTTGAAAGGGATCTGCGATGGGGACAGAGCGTCGAGTGCTCATAGCCTTCTGAGACCTGAATAGAATTATTGAATGTAATCGCTCTTCAAGATGGTTTTATTGCGGTGACAATAATACAGACACTCCAAGCGTATTTGGGCCGTCACCGTCGCCGTGATGTTCCGTATAAAGTCCAAACACGGTGACATCGTCGCCTCTCGCCGTACGCACCATGTGTGAAAGCTTGCGAGGGTCAGCTGACGATCGCGGATCAATCTCGCGCGCGCGAAGGGAAAAGGCGGGGCGGAAGCGCGCCGTCTTCTGTCGCGCGCGAGGCACGGAATGAGGCGGGAGAGGGGAGCGTTATACTCCGCCGGAGCGTTGTACTCCGGCGGCGGCTGCTGCTCACGGCGCGGCCACGGGGACGCCGACCTTGACAGCGATCTGCGACGTGCACAAAGTGCTCACCCGCGCGGGCCTCATCTTCAAAGCGATCTGTGAAGTGGACAAAGTACGTCCAGTGCCGGTAGCTTCGCATGCGCTGTGCTTTCGACGTTTAGTTTGCGTTGAAGCTCGAAGCAGCTTGTAGGCCAATTCGATCGCTGCTGCGCGTTTTGACAGAGACTATGCGCAGTGATCGAGAGAGATGTGTCATGCTTACTTGTGCTTGCGTGACACCGTGCTTGTTAATTTACTTAGTAAGCGAATGTTTGCAAATTTATTCTGCCAATAAAGCTATATCCTTCGCATAGCTGTCCAAGAATATTCTACCGCAATAGCATATATAGCTACCGGATAGCATACTTCACTTACCTCTCTGGCTTAAATTTTTCTGGTTCATCCAGTGTCTTGGATCATGGTGGAGATGGTATGTGGGGACAACCACGGACGTTCCTTTTTTGATGAGGTACTTGCCGCACCGATGGTCTTCCTCTGCACACCGTGATTGTCTGGAAAGAAGTGCAAGAAAATTGTGGTAAAAATGTATAGAAACAGTATTAGTTACATAAATCAAAATGCGCATTGTAAGCTCTAATATAAAAGAGTGTGCTTTGTGCACACTAAAAAGGTCAGTAAAACAAATTAAAAAGAACCAGCAAGGCTAGAAGGATTAATTGGTGCGCTAGTTCGTTTTCCATTGCTGAACACGTAACTTAGCGCAATACAACACATGCAAAAGAAAGGGAGACACAGATAAGCACTACTCGCGCCTGTTTGATAGCCGGGAAGGACTCTACATATTTATCCTCTTGTCACGCATGCGCATACACAACAATAAGAAAGGGCACATGTACACTCATGGACAAATGAAACCAAAACAAGAAATTAAAAGCAGAACACCTTTCGCAAGTACAAACTGGAGAGCGCGTTTCACACCACTACTTATACGGTAGCCAAAGATGGTATAAGCCCCAGAGTAGGCGTAGAAATCATAATCGTGATAACATTACATATATAATATTGTAATGTTATCAAATAATAAGTAATATAATATATATATATATATATATATATATATATATTGCTGAAATAAAAAAAAGAACGCACCCTACCTACCCCTAGGTTTTTCGTATTTCAAGTGTCGTATTTCAAGGCGGTTGCGCAAGAAGTCGAATTCAGAATCAAGTAAGAGATAGACGGGTCGCTTATACACTGATCTTGTTGATGATAAAGAGGGCCTTCAATGCAAGTCTAGAAGAAGCGTTACCACTCCTGACTCTACTGGTGCGTCCAAAAATCGAGCGTCACTGCCCCACGCGGTATCATAGGCCCCATATGTGCGCCCTTATCTTCCTTCTAGTTTATGTTTTGCGCATATTCCCTTACGCGGTCGTTCACGCAACGTTCGGTGTGACCGATATGCAACTTCACGCAATACGAATGCCTTGCAACCAGCAAGCACCTGGAAAAATGAAAAGCGGGAAATATTCTGTGTGAAGTGCATCAGTGAAGCAGTTAGTTCCGTCATTGGCGCTTTAAATCGAAGATGTTTTCACTATCTTCACTGTTCAACACTCTACTAATAGTCATGAATGAAATTATTGCTCATAATGCAAGTAATAGGTATCTTCTTAAGGGTTTTTGCATCATAATACAACCAACGACGAGTCTTACACTCAGAGGCGTATAGAATATTAGCCAAAAAGTCCAAGGCAGCAGATTGCATTTAATTAGGAAAAAACGGCACGTATGTGCTAGAAAACGCCTGAATATATGCCCGGAACATGTTATTATCGAAAATATGTAGCCGATCCAGTAATGGTTGAGCATCATTATCGCCGCGCCGAGCCGCGTGGCGCTCGGATGAGGACTCCGCCTTCCAAGTAGTGCCCTAATCTTCACCGGATCACGGAACGCTCTGCAGTGAAGGCGTAGGAAGAAGCAAGGTATAGGACCTCAGTTAAGTTGTAATGTTGTTGTTGTTTCATCTTCAATCAAAATTGGTCACTGTAGGGCCGCCTGTACTATACATCGAAATTAAATCCCAGCGACTGTGAAACCCAAACAAGGAAATTGCGCAGATCCCACGCACTATGGGAATCAATGTTATGAGAAGCATTTTGCTGGTACATGGTTATCCAACATTGTTCGTGGTTCTGGAAAACTATACGAGGTGAACCAACGAGTTTGTGCAAATTGAGCAGTCATATTTCCGGGTCGCGATCATATGTGTATGTGACGCCAGCAGCTCTATGACGACCACGTTGAAGACGACCGCACGGCGACAGCAGCACGATTTCTACGCATGCCGTTAGACGCGAGCTTACGGCATGATAGTTCTTGGTGTCTGCATAGGTAGTGAACGAGCGTTAGCGAGACAAACAGAAATTGGGACGTCGTAAACGACTGCCGTGCTATGCAATCGTAGGTACCTATGCCTATGTCATATGGGCTATATTAAAACTACGATACCATTTGCACTCCCGCGAAGAAATGTTAAAGCCTGATTAACTTCAGCGATCATTAAGCCGGCAAAACGTCGCGCAATTTCTACGTAGCGTTAGCTGCGACGAGCAAAATACTGGAAAAATTGTGACCGAACAGTCAAATTCCATGAACCCGTTTCTGTCTACATAATTACTATTACAAATTGATATTGCGAGGAACATAGATTTTGAAATTTCATTTTGTGATCTTAACTCTCCATCCAGATTTAATTGTTTACAAACGTTCATCTATACGCAACAATGTTGCCACACCTCTCTAGTGAAGTTCATATTATATGATTCCGTTACTGTCCACGTAATTACTACACACCTGCATTATACCAAGGAACATATATTTCAACTTTCCTTTTGACGCCTTAACGCTCTATCCACTTTTAATTGTTGACAGACTTACAGCAATACGCAATAGCGTTGCTACACGCTTCTGTCGATCCGTATATATTTTATGAACACGTTTCTATCCACCTAATTACCATATTACATCTTCATTTTGCGAGAACATACGTTTCCAAGTTTCATTTATCACTTCAAAGCTCCATTCATTTTTAATTGCTAGCAGACTTTTAGCTATATGTAACAGCGTTACCACACGTTTCTGCCAAACTGCGATATTCTATGAACACGTTCTTTCTACTACTTACCATTACACTTATATTTACGAGGACCATATTTTAAACTTTCGTGTTGACACTTCAACACTCAATACACTTTTAATTGATAACAGACTTTCAGCTACACGCCACGACGCTACTACAATTTATACTGAACTGTCATATACTGTGAACCCTTTCTGTCAACATAATTACTATATTACAACTTGATTTTGCCAGGAATATATATTTTCACCTTTCGTTTTGGCACTTTAATGCACCGACCGCTTTTAATTGTCCGCTAGCTCTCACGTCTAGAAAACACCGTTGTCACACTTTTCTGGCCAACTGTCCTAATCTATGAACCCATTTCCGCCGACCTAATTACTACACATTGCCTTGACTTTGCGATTAACATATATTTTAAAATTTATTTTGCCAATTTAACGCACAATCCAGTTTTAATTATCGACAGACTTTCAGACAGTGTTGCCACACTCTTCTGCCCAACTGTCATGCTCAATGAACCCATTTCTTTCCACCTAATCACTATACTACAGTTACATTTTCCCGAGGAACATGTATTTCAAATTTATTTCGTTTACTTTAATGCTCCATCCAATTTAATTGTTGACAGACTTTCAGCTATGAGCAACAGTGTTGCCATACTTTTGTGCCCCATTGTCATACCCTATGAACCCATTTCATTCTACGTAATACTGTGCTAAACTTAGATTTTGCCGAGGACCATATATTGTCAAATATCGTTTTGAAATTTTAACACTATAGCCGCGTTTACATGAATGCGACAGTGGCGCATTGCATCACATTCTAGCTCACCGCATTCATGTAAACAGTGGTAATGCGCTAGGAAGGCGCATCGTATTAATGCGCGAGGCGATTGCAGATTTACGGGCGGGAGTCGACTCACTCTGTGGCGCTACGTTCTCGGGAGAGTTAATGCACTACATGTAAAAGGCATCGCATCGCCTTTCCCAAATGCGCTGAGAAATGCGATGCGCTACTGTCGCATTCATGCAAACGCGGCTTATACCTACTTTTAATTGTTGACTGACTTTTGCTATATGCAGTGGCGTTGCCACACTTTCTGTAGAACTGTTATGTTCTATGAACTCGTTCTGTCCACCTAATCGCTATATTACACCTTGATTTTGCAAGGAACCTACATTTTCGAGTTCATTTGGGCACTTTAACGCTCCATCCCGTTTAAATTGTTGCAGACTTCGAGCTTTGCGCAACCGTGTTGCCAAACGTTTATGCCCCCATTGTCATACAATATGAACCCGTTTCATTCCACGGAATTACTGTGCTACACTAGATTTCGCCAAGGAACATATTTTCAAATTTCGTTTTCACATTTTAACAATATAGCTCCTTTCATAAAGATATATGTTTCATGCAGCTATATGAAACATACAGCTATATGTTTCAGATATATGTTGCATATAACTGAGAATCAGGTTGACTGACTTTCAGATATATGCAACAGCATTGATACACTTTCTTTTGAAATGTTATATTCTATGAACTTGTTTTGGTCCACCTAATTACTACAACTCCCACGCATTATGCCGAGGAACATGTATTTTCACCTTTCGTTTTGACACGTTAACGCACCATCCACTTTTAATTGTTGTCTGGCTTAGAGCTGCAGGCAACACCGTTGCTACACTTTTCTGGATAAGTGTCGTACTCTATGAACTCAGTTCTATCAACAAATTATACTATGCCTAGATCTTACCAAAGAACATGTATTCTCAAATTTTATTCTCGCACTTTAACGCGCTATCCAGTTTTTATTGTTGACAGACGTTCAGATATAAGCAACAGTGTTGCCACATTTTACTGTCCAAATGTCATACTCAATGAACCCGTTTGGGTCCCCCTAATCACTATATTACACCTACATTTTCCCGAGAAACATGTATTTTCAAATTTATGGAGTCACTTTAACGCCCAGTGCAGTTTTTCTTGTTGACATGCTTTCATGTATACGCAACAACGTAACTACACCTTTCTGCCAAACTGTCATATTCTATGAACCTGTTTCTGTTCAACTAATTACCATATTACACCGTGATTTGGGGGGAACACAGTGAGCCGCAGTGTACGTAACTCGGCCGCTCCATCATTCCTTGCACGAGTGCAAGATGAGCGACTCAAAATAGTGCGTGCGTATTATCTGACTAGTCCCACTAGGCAGTCATTTTACTCCGAATCTGCTGTATTGTAAACCTTGTGAAGGAGAAAAAATTGCCCGTGAGCTTAAGTCGAAAACAAATTTATAGGCGCTTGCCAAATTAAAAAGATATATATATATATAGATATATATATATATAAGCACATAAAATAGGGCTGCAACATTGCCCCAGCGTACATTCGTTTTTCTTATTTGTACTGCATAGAGGTAAAATAACCTTGTCTAAAGGAAAATTCCCCATATCGCCCATGTATTGAAATCGGGAACCACAAGGCCGCCGCCATGTTGATACTCTGTGCAGGCGCGGAGGGGCAGACGACAAGATGCGATTCAGACGAGGTGCGCAATCAACGCTCTCCCAAGGCTCCGTCGGTATGGTAGCGTCATCTAGTTAAGGCGCCTGCAAACTCTGCCTTTCGGACACCGTAAGTTTTACATCAAAATTTTCTAAATAGCCATCCGATCTTTCTGAAAAATATACGGAAATTACTTCTAACGTTGGCCGTGCCTACGTGATACGTGCAAGTGCTTGCTTTTGCATATTTTGAATATTTTTAGTGTTACAAAAATAGTTGCAGCAACATGGTTCCGCCTATGGGGTTCCCATTTTTTCGCCCAGCTTTTCCTCTATATACATATAGAGTCAGTATACTAACTCTATGTTGTATTGGGTAGCCTAATAACGGGTCATGCAAGCGCCGGCTTTAATGGCTGTCTCCATTCTCTGAGGCGACACCCATAGAGCGAATCGATGAAGGCGGTGTCATGCTGAAGGCGCTTCCACTCTTCTGTTGCTTGCCACATTTGATCGCGGCTGCTGTGAATGGCGTCCACGCGTCACTCATGTGTTGCCTCTCGCGATCTCCCGATTAGCGAGGCAGCCGCGCCACACTTCGCTCCGTTTGCAATGTGCCGCACGAAACAGATTATCCGGGCCAGCTACGCTACTCACAGCGTTCTCTTCCTAATATAAACCGTGTACCTAAATAACCATAGTATAAAATATTCACACGCGAAATGAAGACACGCGTAGAGCTGCAGTCACATTTCGCATTAGGGAGTATCCAAACCTTCAGCGAATTTCTTTATGTTGTTTCGGTCTCTTGGGCTCTAGGCGCATATTTGCGTTCCTGCTGCACTTCGACACGGCACGCCGGCGCTATTTGACCCCGGCAAGGCGATAAATTTTGTTTGACCGTCTGCACTGCATTTCAAGCAATTTAGGCTTAAGGCACGGTACCGAGCGTTGGGACGAAGTTAGCGAAAAACAGCTCGGCCGTTGTCGCGTGTTAGTTTGGCAGGTACTGAATCTTACTGGTACATGTTTGCGGCGCTTTCTATGGGCCCAGCATTATTATAACTTATTTAAGTAGTTTTTGGACATGCTCGCCGCCCCGGGCGTTGTGCCGCGTGTTAGCGAAAGACGGCTCGCCTTTGTAGTGCGGTTAGGCGTCTACTGAATCTTACTGGAACATGTTTGTGACGCTTTCTATGGACCTAAACCTAATTGAAATTTTGTCAGTACTTGTAGGGGTACTTTTTTGGTATGCGTACCGGACCGCACAGGGTCTTGTGACGCAGTCAGCGAAAAACACCTCGGCAGCTGTGGTGCAGTTCGGTGTGTACTGAATTTCCCTGGGACATGTTTGCGACGCTTTATATGGGCCCCAACAATATTGTAACTAATTTCGGTACTTTTTGGGCATGCTAGCCGCGCAGTACATTGTGACGCAGTTAACAAAATACATGTCGGAGTGAAAAACAGGTAGGCCGCTGTAGCACAGTTAGCTTAAGGTTTATCAGTTCAGCCTTGACATGAATTTTACAGGGCCAAGTTCGTGCGTCTTTTATGCCCCCCCCCCCAACACACACACAACATGTACCTTCTTTCAGTACTCACGCTTGTTGGAAATACGACGAGCGTTTGCCAAGAGTGATAATACGGGAGTTTTGCTTGCGCCATCAGAACGCGCATAAGGTGGCGGCGAGGAGCACAAAAACCAGAAACTTTTAATT
Organism: Dermacentor silvarum; assembly: GCF_013339745.2. Taxonomy (NCBI): domain Eukaryota; kingdom Metazoa; phylum Arthropoda; class Arachnida; order Ixodida; family Ixodidae; genus Dermacentor; species Dermacentor silvarum. The sequence goes on from NW_023606306.1 coordinate 106,866, forward strand.
TGAAAATTCCCTCTTCGGAACCACTGAAAAGAGGCTCAGCATCCATGTATTTGTCTTGAGTGCAAGCAGAAGGCATTCTGCGAGCATCTAGCACGGTATGACTGGGAGCTTGTGCTGTGGCCACCTCTGTGTACGTGCGCATCATCGTGTCGGCTGACACCAAGTTGTCTCGAAAACGTGCAGTCACCCGTGTATTTGTCATCTTAAGGAGTATAAAATACGGCCCAGAATTGGGGACTGCTTGTAAATCAGTGTCTTCGTCCTATGTCATGCATTATATTTTTGGGAATGGTCACGTGTTCTCTATGCCATGTTTCTAAGAGCGAGTTGCCTTTCTTCGTGATGTCGCCCTTTCACCACTTTCGCACGTTTCGCCTCTACGCGCAGTTTTCCTATAATGTCTAAAATACCAAATAACGCATGCTTGTAATTTACTTTTTTCCGCTGATGCCATCCGGTTGAGCTTCGTACGGAAACTCCTGCTGCTTACCTGGTGTCACAACATTTTATGAACACACAAGAAGCGTGCAACGAGCATTTACATAGATCCAAATAAACATTTCCTCATTTCACGGGGCGTCTTGTGTCTACTTTATGAAATTGCACGTTGCACAGAGGAGAGATTCGATGGAGGCTCGTAAACATAGCTGGCAACCATGTTTATTTTAAGGAACAAGAACAAACAATACCGCACCAAGACAGCGCGCGGTTGAGCAGTAGAAGCAAAAGCAAATACCGCACCCATCAGCGCAGCCTGCCTAACCCGCACCAGCTATCGTTGAAAACGCGCGTGCCCAAAACCAAAACCAGAAGTGTGGTTCGGGTTCTGACGTCAGCCGTTTGGTGCGCTACAGTCAATGGGCCGCTGGGCTGTATGGGAATTCCTGCTCTTGTTGAATGTCTTTATGGTGCCACTGACAACTCGTCGCGTCGATTGATATAAAAGAATCGGTTTAAAATACGATCTAAAGTCTAAAAGTTCCGTGAAACGGTTGCCCGAAGAACAAAAATAAAAAAGCATGATAGGAAAAACAGTGACTCGCTGTAAGTCACTGTGACACATAACCGTCTTATCGGCTGTCGGTGGCCATTATAATGCCGTGAGCTGTCATTTTCGACAAATGCAGGCGTGGTGTGAGTGCCAACAGTTAGCGGAAGAGGACCCCCCTTTCCCCTCTGTTTTCGAGAGCGCCATCCGCGTAGCGCTCTAACTCGGTTTCGAGGCTAATTGCCACGTGTTCGCGTGTTTTCCGCTCATAGTGCTCGTGATAGTACGTCTGGCTACCTGCCAATACTAGAGTGTTTTAGCTGAGCGCTTGCTGTCCGCTCCGCTCAGACCGGCATATGCTAGCGAATGCCACACAACCGCTTTGCGGGAACACAATTGCGCTTGCGCACAACGCTCACATCGGCAGCGGAACGAAGACCGCATCCCTCGCTCCGCTACAAAGCCGACTGAGCGGAGCGTGACAGCGTGTCTACTTGGTCTCTTCGTCGTTTTGCAGCTGAGTTGATTGCGCGTCGCTTGCGTCTCGGCAAGGCACGCTTATCAAATGCGAAATCTACGCAGTTCCCTGCAGTATCTCGGAGCGTGAAATCTGAGCGAGCGGAGCGGAAGCGGCGCTCTGCTTAAACTGTCTACTATCGCTGTTCTCGATTAGCCATGACCCTACTATACAGGGTTTCATTTTTAGGTTTTACGGAATTCTTATAAATTGCCTGATGCAAATAGCATAATTCATATCATTGAACTGGGTTATCGATGAGACGGACATTAGTAGCAGGAGAAATCGAAGCACATATTCAACTTACTAAAAAAATTCCCTAATAACTTCTTAGTTAAATACTTTGACACATATTGCAATTTACGAATTGTAGCCGGTGAGCTTGTCAGGCGTACCCACTTAGAATGAATTTCCAGAATGACACCAGTTTGGAGACATGCGCCATGAAACTCGCCGTCAAAAGGCACTTACTTTATACCAAAACGGTGTTTTATACATTGAAGCTCAAAACTGGAAAGCCCATGTATTTCATCCCACACGTTGGGAAATAGTATCTCAAAACTGGTGTCATCCTGGAAATTTATTTCAAGTGGATGCGTGTTGCAAGCTCACCGGCTACAATTCGTAATTGCAATATGTGTCATAAAGTAAATAACTAAGAAGTTCATTATTAAATTTTGTGATTTTGAATGTGTGTTCCCATTTGTCGTGCTGCTAATGTCCGCCTTTTCGAATATCCCAGCCCAAGGATAAGAATCATGCTACCTGCCACGGGCGTTTTTTTTTTAAATTCTGTAAAGCCTAATTTTAAACACCCGGTATAGGTTCTCAACGACTGGACTTTTGCAGGCTTGCGAGAACTCGATTAAGGGCATACAGTAGTTTCAATGCACATAAAGTTGTCAATGTCTGCAGCTTGTCCAGTAGCACGCGAAGAGTGCACGCACCAGTAGCACCACCATTAGTAGTAGCAATAGCACCAGTAGCACACACCATTCAGCTAAGCATTGACAGATTTGCTGATCTTATTTGTTATTTTGTGAGGAGCAGATAAGCTGTCTAATACTGGCGAAGCGCGTTGTCATTCAGTTGGTAAATGAAGCCTCGAGAGTTCAAGCCAAGCGTCAGCTGTCGTTCTGTTCACATCTCTTTGTCCTAAGGCTCGACTGCTCATAGCCTGGGCGGCAGAGAGGTTGTGCTGTTGTTCGTGGCTCGCGTTGTGTAGACGCTTTGGACGTTCGTGAAGGGATTTCGAGACGGGGTTATCGTGGCTTAACAGATGCTTCTTGGTGTATTATGAATAGCATTTTGACGAGAACGCAAGAAGACACACAGACACGGCGCAGACACAGCGCTAACCCCACAGACAAGGCGCTAACTTGGCGTACAATGGAGAGAAGTTCCGGCTTGGTCCGTGGTGTTTCCGTAGCAAATTTTTATCCAGGTTCCAAACATATCGTACGCCATCCGGAAAGCTTATACCTTCAGGAACGTGAAGACTTCCGGTCACTGTTTGGCGGTCTGAACGACTAGGCGCAAATACTTGCGGACTTGAAAATTGCACACTGATGGCTCGAAGGCGTGTTAAAATTGTGCATTCAGGTAAGCTCTGTAATGTCGACCATGTTGCTGCCACTCTTCTCGTAGAATTTTGAGAACTCTTCTGCCATGTCCAATTGAAGGAATGAATCCCACAAAGCATCCTGAGATCTTCCGGTAGAATTTACGTGCGTAAACAGAAGCTAATTAAACGTGCTCTGCATGCTGCTGTGGCGATGAGGCATCGGTGCCACATGGATCCGGAGTATACGTGTAGGAAAGGTCACGTTGAACAAGAAATGAAACGCAGTCGATCAGATAACTGAGCATCTTTGGCAACTTCATCTGCGCTAGTTACGACCTCATACATATAAAACCCGCCAAACTGTGACCGGAAGTCTTCACGTTCCTGAAGACTTCAGCCTTCCGGATGGCGTACGACATAGCTTGTAACTTGGACCAAAATTCGCCACGGAAACTACGAGGACAAAGCCAGAACTCCTCTCCATTGTACGCTAAGTTAGCGTCGTGTCTGTCTTTCGTGTGCCTTCTTCAGCCCTCGTCTATATGCGCTACAATCATACTGCATAATTCCATACCAACCAGCCCGCATTGAAACACTAGTTAACAGATGTGGCCGCTTTTCTAACACAGAAATGGTTTCTCACCATTTTCATTCATATTGTCATTTCCATTCGATTCAAAAGGCGGTCATTCGAAGATTCATCGCAAGGTCCGCCTAAATTTTGGTAACTTCAGCACAGTGGCCTGGTAGTGTTTATTGCTGTGCAGCCTAGCGCATCGAGAACAGGTGGGGTAAACCTGATATACTGGTGGGAGAGTAGTAGTAATTATAAGCAGCAATCGAAATTAAAAGAAATACTTACGTTATTATTGGCGGATACATTCGCATCGTCTCAGAAATTACTTGGTTTGTGTATGGAAGTTCTTTAAGAGTGTACACAGACAAGTGGTCTCCCAAAGAAATAAAGAAAACAGTTCAATAACAGAGAAGAATAATTTTGAAAGTAAATGGCCACAACACCAGAGCTAAACGGGCATTATGTGAAGCAGTGCATATATTTCCCTCATTAAGAAATATAGATCCAGATATATCCACCAGGCCTTAATTTTAATAAACCACGATATCACTGCATCACACTAAACATCGTCTAAGCAACCAACCTACCGTACATGCAAGACCTGCGACAAATTATCTAAAAGCGACCCACAAAAAAGCAACCTTGGATCAAGGAAGGTAAATTGTCCCCTCGCCATGAGTTGGCGCATATAAATAAAGCTTTCTTTTTTTCCCGCGAGATTTGGAGCAGCCTACTGTTACTGACAATTTCGTAAGGGAAGGCTGCAATAGGATGTCAGCGTCAAGGAAAGACAGAGGCGTAGACATGCATATTAGGCGAGGTATGAAGTGGCAAAGGGTAAAAGAGGCACGTAAGGAGCATTCATGGATTATCGGCACATGTGAAGGCAAGAAGACGTGGCTTGAAGTTGCTTACCTATGGACTGGTAGTAATAGCTAAGAAATAAAATAAGGATTTAATTGATTGCATTAGAAGCGATATAATGAGTTAAAGAAATCGCTCCAGGTCGCTTTAGTAGGCTATGAATGCGCACTTGGAGGATTTATATATATGGATCAAAACCGTTTCTAGTGCTGGATCTGAGCGATCAACAGAACCTTATAGCATTTAACAGAGAGAATAAGTGTCATGGACAGGTAACATGGCAATGCTGTAGTAGGCAGTCATGTATCACTTGCACCTTAGTGTCAAAAACGCTCTACGAACCACTAAACCAAATGATATTAGACGAACATGGAAAAAATAGCCTAGGACAATCCTAAACCTTGAAATTTGGGAGACATACTACCGCAAAGCTTGACCGATTAGTATCAGAATTTCTAAATTTGCGTGAAAAGTAAATAACAGATAGTAAAAAACAATAAAAATTGAGGCGTTTCCTGCAAATCTGGAAGTATACGCAATTCACGACTTTATGGAGCTGGAGCTGAGACGGACAGGGCCAAAAAATTGTTGCATTGGAAAGAGGAAACCACGTAAGTGGTCGAACAAGGAAATAAAGCAAGCTATAGAAGAGCGTAAAGAGGCATCTAGGGCTCATCAAGAAGCCAAAATGTAGAGATTACACCAAGAAGAGGTGCTCCTTAGATGGAACAAATACCGGGAAAAGAAAAGGGAGGCCAGTGATGTCGTGCAAGTGAAAATTAAATGCACAAGTGAACTTTCGGTCCATACCATTCACAAAAGAGACAAAGGCGCACCCAATAGAATGCGGAACCATGCAAGAGCACTCCGAGCTCCCAGTAAAAATTAGCGAAATGCTACAAGGGATGAAGACGGTAACATCTTCGAAGGAGACGATCCGCTGCGGTATATCAGATGCGTCTTTAGGTATAACTTCGGCACGAAAGAAAGCGTAGTTCAGAGCAAACAGATCTAGCAAAACCAGAGAGCCCAGCTGAGATATGAACATTTAGCATAGAAAACTTTTGATGGAAAAAAGCAGAAGAAAATGACCCTAATAACACGTCCCCAGGACCCGATGAAATCCCAATACAGTTAATCAAAAGCTCGGTCCAAAGAGCAAGGCACTGCTGACTAATGCCAAAGAGCAAATGATTGCAACGAAGAAAATTCCGGTTGGATGGCGTGAAAGCAAGATGAAGAGAGAGAGAGAGAGAGTCATAGGGGAAAGGCAGGGAGGTTAACCAGGCTGAGCCCGGTAGGCTACCCTGCACTGGGGAAGGGGGAGAAGGGATTGAAAGAGGAGAAGGAAGAGAGAAGTTCACAGTTCACACCTTGCACATGTACAGTCAAGCGTTCATAGCTGATTTTCATCACAGGCGGTCATACAGGCTTGTGCACTTCAAAAAACGCAGCAGCGCCTTTGTAGCCCTGTACATAGAAGACGCACGAGGCCACGGGCCCAAGATCTTCTCCTCCGTAAAAGGCCTGTCGTCTAAGTGCCCCAAAGCAGTCCGAAGGGCAATCCTCTCTTCTTCGTATCTAGGACAGTCACATAAGATATGTCTGGTGGTTTCCTCAATACCACATGTGCTGCAGTTGGCACTGTCCGCCATTCCAATTAGGAATGAATAGGAGTTTGTAAAAGAAACTCCTAATCGCAGGCGGCACAGTAAGGTTTCATCATGTCGTTTAAAACCGGGTAAAAGTTGCAATTGCATCTGTGGGTCCATGGCATATAAGCGCCGGTTAGTAAACTCTGGTGTATTCCATTTTCTTAGAGTTATAGAATGGGCAAGACTGCTGAGGTGCCGCGCTGCATCCGTTCTTGACAAAGGTATTGGTATTCTTTCATATTGGGCATGTGCTTCACGGGCAGCTTTGTCGGCACATTCATTGCCAGTGATGTTGCAGTGCCCTGGTAGCCACTGAAATACAATGTCGTGGCCTCTGACCACCGCTTGATGGTAGCGTAATCGTATCTCTGCTACCAATTGTTCATGTGGGCTGCGGCGCAGAGCTGATAAAAGTGACTGTAGGGCTGCCTTCGAATCACAGAATATAGCCCAATTATTTGGTGATTTTCGTGCACATAAAGCACAGCGCTACGGAGGGCGGCAAGTTCAGACCCTGTCGATGTTGTGACGTGGCTGATCTTGAAATTCTTGCAGAATGATGCCGACGGAATAACTACTGCACCAGTAGAGCTGGTCAGAGTCGAAGATCCATCTGTATAAATGTGAATACGATCAGAGTAGGAATCATGCAGCAGATGTAGAGCAGCTTGATTCAGGGCACAAGTAGGCAAGTCGGACTTCTTTGTAACTCCCGGAATGGAGAGCCGCACTTCTGGCTGCCGGAGACACCATAAAGGACAAGGTGGTCTTGCTGCAGGCGTGAAGTCTGATGGAAGAGAAGATCGATAGGAGGTTACAATGCCTGAAAAGGTTGCATCTGGTCTACTTTCTGGGAGAGAAGCAAGGCGTTGAGACTGTAGTCGGGAAAGGTGTCGAAGATGATTTCGAAGGGTGTCTGTGGCGACATACGTTCTGATGGGATGTTCCCTGGCGATGGCAATTGTTGCAGCTGTTGAAGCGCATCGCGGTAGGCCAAGACAAGTTCTAAGTGCTTGAGCTTGCATGCTCTCAAGCACTCTGAGGTTTGTCCTCCGGGCGCTTGACAACACCGGGGTGCTGTAACGCAAGAAACCCATAAAGAGTGCTTTGTATAATTGCAGCACAGAGTGCACCGATGGTCCCCATGCTTTTCCGGCGATGGCTTTGAAGAGGTGGCTGATCGAGAGGAGTCTTATCCTTAGGTAGGATACATGAGGGCTCCAGGAGAGGTCGCGGTCAACAGTGATCCCTAAAAACCGATGGTTCATTTTGTACAAAATAGGCTGGCCATTAATAGACACAGGATATTCGGCCATCGATTTTCGCGTAAAGGCGACTAATGCGCATTTCTCTGTTGAAACGCCGAGACCTTGTCTCTGAAGATAAGTAGATGTCCTCGTTGCAGCCTTTTGTAACCTTGCGCGAACTTGCGGGCGAGTTACTCCGGAAGCCCAGATGCAGAGTCATCTGCGTAAATTGATAGACTGACAGGCTGTGGCAAGGATTCCGCCAACCCAATCAGAGCCAGGTTGAACAAACTGGGCTTAAAACACCACCTTGTGGAACCCCACGGTTGGTATAGTGGTCGGTAGTTTGACCATCTTCAGTGACTACAAAGAAGCTCCTTTGGGTCAAGTAGCTACGAATCCACCGAAAAGTGCGGCCTCCGATTTCAGCAGCCACGTGTGCGTCAAGAATTGCTTCATGGGAGACATTATCATAAGCACCCCTCACGTCTAAAAATAGCGCTACAGAGATGCGTTTGGATGATTTTTGGTGTTGAATCGACGACACGAGATCAATGACGTTGTCGACCGACGAACGACCACGTCGAAAGCCTGTCATCGCGTCTGGATAAACATTGTAATGTTCAAGAAACCACTCGAGGCGCGTGAGGATCATCCTTCCATCAACTTGCCAACGCAGCTGGCGAGAGCAATAGGCCGATAGGATTTCAGTTCAAGGGGAGACTTTCCTTGCTTTAAGATCGGTACAAGACGGCTGCGCTTCCACTCAGGGGGAACAACACCGTCACTCCATGAGACATTGAGATGATGCAGCAGGATCTCTCGTGCTTCATGATCAAGGTGGCGGAGAGCAGCATATGTTACGTTGTCGGGTCCGGGCGAAGAGGAACGCCTGCAAATGGCTAAAGCAGCCTCCATTTCTTCCATGGAGAAAAGTTCATCCATTGCCGAAACTTGCATGAGGGGAACTTCGTACAATTCAAGATCCTTTTGTAGCATTCTGTTACTTGCAATTTCCGCACAAAAGTCTTCTCCTACATCCACTTCTCGACAGCCTTGGTGGAGAGCCAGTGCCTTAAAGGGGTGGCGTTGCTGAGGAGAAGAGCGAAGGCCCTGGAGAGTTCGCCATACGCGGGAGAGTGCTTTGCGGGGGTCCAACGAGTAACAGAATGAACGCCATCGTTCGTTGTCTAATTTGTCCATGCGACGACGTATTTTCTTCTGCGTGCGCCTGGCCTCCCTAAGGTCTAGAATCGACTTTGTGTCGTCTGTATCTCTTCTCGGCACGCCGACGTATTGCACGAAGCCTTTCTAGTTCAATGTCGAAGTCTGTGCGAGCAGGTGACCATGAGAAACAGCGCGTCGCAGCATGCATCGCGTCCGCAATCACAAGCTCTATGCTACGTGCAAGGCCTCTCTGGCATTCGGCATTCACCGAGGCTTGAAATGCGGGCCAATCAATTGTTCGAGAGACCATAGGGAAAAACATATTGCTTAGACCTTTGATGGCAACGTAAGTAGGAATATGGTCACTTCCGCGCGTTTCCAAATCAGTAAACCAGTAGACGCACGAGGTAAGGCATCGCGACACCAAAGTAAGGTCTAGGCAGCTGCTATACGACGACCCTTTCAAGAAGGTTGGACTGCCATCGTTCAAAAGGCAGAGGTCATGGTCCGAAGCAAAATATACAAGAGTCTGACCTCTTGAATTGGTTCTTGTACTTCCCAAAGTGGATGATGGGCGTTGAAATCCCCTGTGATAATCCAAGGACTGGAGGTCGACGTCAAAACATTTCCAAGCCTTGTGTAGTCTAAACGGCTTGATGGGGAAATGTAACCGGCGACGAGTGTGAAGGAGAGACTCTTCTTCTTTATGCTAAGGCACACATACTGGTTGTCGTCATGAGGAGGCACGGCCTGGGCCACGTAGGTGAGCTCTTTGCGAACATAAACGAGGACCTTGCTGATTTTGTCACAGGTGGCGGAGGTAAAAGCTTCGTATCCTGATAATCTGAGGATATTTTTCACGTTTGGTTCACAGATGACTAGCACCGGAAACCGATTGACATATACAAATTGGCGAAAATCAGAAATACGTGATATCAGGCCTCTCGCATTCCACTGAAGAATTGAGGCATTCTTGACGTCTTCTTGAAAAGTCGCCTCTGCAGAAGTGGGCGGGCCATGTTTCTAATGTAAGCTTTCAAGTACAGGAGCGAGAGCATCCAGTACTTGTAAAGCGCATCGAGCAGTCGAAGTTTGTGCATTTCCCAAAAGCGTGCGAATCGCAGCTATTAATGACTTCAGCAGAATAACCACCTGCACATCCTGTTCAGGCAGCTTGTCGGAAGCAAGAGGTACGTCCGATGAAGGAGACGTACGTCGCTCAAGCTCAGCAGGTGGGCGTGCATTTGGCAGTGCAGGCCAGGCAACCTCATAAGCACTTTTCTGGGCTTCTTTGTCATTCAATACGTTGCGTCTGGTCTCGCGCAAGGACTGCTGTTCTCAATTCGAGATGATGACGCTGCTGGACTAGATTGGCGCTGAGGGGGGTTTTTCGCGTTCTTTGGGGAACGTCTGCGGTGGCGGCGGGAGCGTCGTTTTTTCACAGAAACGGCTGCTTCCCGGTGCGTAGAGCCTTCCCTTACCATCTCCTTAAGTATCCACTCCTTCTTGATTCGGGGGCAAGTTTTCGATGTGGCTTCATGAGATCCCTTGCAGTTTCGGCACTTAAATTCAGTTGCTTGGCAGGATTCCGTTGTATGGAACCCAGCACAGCGTGCACATACTGCAGCGTGATTGCAAACACCTCTGACGTGACCCAACCGAAGGCACTTGTGGCACTGCAGAGGTTTCGGAATGAACGGCTTTACGGGGTGGCGAAAATGGCCGACCTTGACATTAGATGGTATGGTGTCGCCCTTGAAGACTATCTTCACACACCATGAATTGCCAATCCGAGATACCTGGATGATGGTACTATCAGGAGTGGCTGTCTTGACTAGGATAGGCAAGTCTTCATTCGGTATTGCTACATCTACGTCATAGATGACGCCTATCGCTGTATCCTTGTCGACAGTAATGTGGGAGCGCACTTTGATCCCGTTCAGATCGGTTACTGTACGCAAGATGTCAAACGCGGTTGCATGCGTGACATCTACGGCGAGAATGTTCTTGCGAGTGTTAATTCTTATGTCGGTGATTTCATTGGGAACTAATCTTTCAAGGAAGGCGGAGACAGCTTGCCTATTCAGATGCCGCAGATTGTCCGAGGATACCACCGGCATGAAGAGTATGGCGGGGGCTCGAGGACGGCTCATGTTCTGCACTGTAGATGTACTTGCAGGCGAAGGTGTCCTGAGGCTCCTCGCTTCGCCTTGCGGCTTCGTACGGCTTCGAAGCCGTCTTCGGAGTCTTCTCCGCTGGCCGAGTAGAGTTCCGTGCTGTCACTGGCGGCATCGTCCATTTCACTGTTACGCTTCCGCGACGGCACCGCGGAACGCGAGGTCAGGTCGGGAGAGAACCGGGCAGTGTCGACGTTCATCACTGCGGTGGGGGACCGAAGTCCGTAGCTAAAACCGAAAAAACCGAAAATCAGCAGGAGACGGGAAAGCACCAGTCAACTAGAGACACACTTCGTCGTCGTCCACCGGGACGATCCGAAAGCAAGGATGAACCTCTTTTACAAAGACAAAGGTGATTAGGATAAGATGATCTGAAAGCAAGATGAACCTCTTTTACAAAGACAAAGGTGATTAGGATAAGACGAGCTCGTACAGGCCAGTTACGGTAACGTCAGTCAATCAATCAATCAATCAACTTTTATTTCCGTTGGGTAGGAGGAGTACGGATCTAAAAGCTTGAACAGCTTGACGAGGTCCCGACCCCATTACAGTTGGCAAAACAGCAGGATGATGGTCAGTCATGCACGAAGAGTTCACATACATCGACGAGTATTACATAACATCGCGTGACACAAAATTTTGTAACAAAGCGCGAAACAATAGAGCTTATTTCATAGGCTTGAAATGGCATGAAAATAAAAAGCAGTGATCGACAAGAAGGAGAAAAAATTCGAAAGGATGTACTCTTCCTGAAAACATATGCACTGGGCGAAGTGTTTGATGAGACAATTTCGATTACACGAAGGATGAAAATCTTCATGGTCTAATAAGTTTAACAGGGAAGGTAGCTTGTAGGACAAAGATTGTTCATCATAAGTAGTTCAAGGGGTGGGTACAGTCCACATTTCTTTGTGCCTGGTTAGACGAACACTTGTGTTTACTTTAACTTAGCAAGATTAATTATGGTATCGGTACCATACTTAACAAAAGCTTTATAACACATCAGCCTATATTTATATAAACAAAACACTGGAAGAATTTCGAACTTTGCAAAAAGAAGTTTTGGGAGTGGATATACAGAATGGCAGTCCATGCCATAAAATTATAACTGTCGGGGCTCTCAGTTCCTCAGCACTCAAATAAAGCTCTTGTCATGTCATGTCATTGAATGCAAAACGCTTCCCAAATCTCGCGTGCTCTTTGATAATGCTAGATTTGGGAAGCGTTTTGCATTCAATTGCACGGAAACTCCTGCATCAGCGTACCCTCTGTTTCTCTGCATAGCTGCGAGATTAGCTACTTCTTAAAAACATGATAACCTGCTATGATGACGCGCGTGATGTGATGATTTCATTCCCTTCCCAGCGCAGAAACCGTGTTTTCTGGCCTTCTGCGCTGAATCTGTGTATTATATACATTGCATTCCAGCAAGGGGTTGTTAGTTCAGCGCCCTGTCTGTCTTCTCACTTCGTCCCGTCTAGCGCTGTTCGCTCCCGTCCTAATGATTGGAGTTACTTAAAATTAGTTGACTCTTAAAATATTTGCTTAGGTAGACAGTAAAATGCAATTAAACATATTTCTTTGCGCTCTACGCGGCTCCCTCTTTGCGAACTATATATACTACTGACGACGAAATGTTTGGCAAATATCTGCTATACACGTAATACAATGTACGCCATGGTTGCTTTAGTTTAATGACCCCATAAAGAAACAGCAGGTTTATGCAATCTAAGGTTCCGACAGCAAAATCTGTCCAGTTGCACTCATTCCGGATTACGTCTGAACCTAAAGGAGACACTATAGGACGGCTCCTAATTTTTCTTCTTTCTGGGGTTTAATTGTCAAATTAAACCAGTTCTGATTATGAGGCACGCCGTAGTGGAGGGCTCCTGATTAATTTTTACCACCTAGGGTTCTCCACAACGCAAGTACACGGGCGTTTTGCATTTCGCCTCCATCGAAATGCGGCCGCCGCAGCCGGGATTCGATCCCGCGATCTCGTGCTCAGCAGCGCAACGCCTTAGCTGACTGAGCCACCGTGGCGGGTAACGGCTAATAATTTGGAATTATGTGTTTTTGCACATGACCCTTTGGGAATATGTCTGTGCATTGAATGATTACAGAAGGCGAATGGGCTTTATCTAAACTCTGGCTTCTTCACTAAGCTCTGGCCGGCTGGTAGCATACTTGGATTGAAAGGCTTGGCTTCAAAACTATTATCGTTGGTTCGACTCCATGTATATCTGCCGATATCTATTTATACGTTACGTTGTGCTGTGCCCTAACCAAGGCAAGAGAATGAATGAAAATGATGACCACATTTTAACCTATAAACTGTGTTCACTTAAAGGTTAATTACGTTTACGCTGCCATACTACGTGAAATAATGACGGGGTGACTTCGTACGGGTGATTCATCAAACTATAAGAAATCGAATCGTAACAAACACTGTAATAGCCGCGATAAGCGCTGATACATATGTAGAATCACCAGCTCCCATTGGGCAGCTAATATACCGATTGTTAAATACAATAACAAACGAAATCAAGATGCAAGGTGAAGAAAGTGAACATTGGTAGTGAAAATTTTTTTGGCTCTAGCGCGATACTTGGGCTTTTGTACGTGGCAGTCAAATCGGTCCATTTTAATTAAATAGTCCAGCGGAACCCTACCTGTTTTTCGAAAGCTTCAAGAACCTCTTGACGCATTTTTCTTGGATCTGGATGTCTTCCCATAACGTAAAACCAGTAGGTCAACACTAGTCGCGTCGTATCGTATCTGCGTTCAAAATAAGCACAATATAATGCGTGCGTTAATTTCTTTTCGGCCTCATTGGCACGTACTGAAACTCACCCGCCAACGAATATTGTCATGCAGTTTGTCGACAGCTCGTTCAGAGTTTCGCGGGGCAAAGGAGCTATGGAAAGAAAGCAAATATTTAGGTTACAAAACAAGAAAACATTATTTTTGGAGGTGTTAGAACAGAGAAATTGTCGAATCGAATCGAACAAGAATATTGGAGAAAAATGGCGTTGGAATATCGAATCGAATGCGGAATTTTCTAATTATTGTACAAAGTCAAATATAAAACTTGTGTGAAGGCTGTTTTGCAAAATTCACCAGCCCTTCCCCTGTCAAGAAAATGTGGATAAGCGAAGCTACGTCGTGTGTGTATCTGAACTTCGTGGTGATTTTCTTTCTCTCTCTCTATCTACATTTCTTTATTTCCTCCTCCTTGTTTCTTTCTCTCTTTTTTCTGTCTTTGTTCCTTTCTCCCTCTTTCTCTATATCTCTTTATCTCTCTCTGCTCTCTTTTTTTGTCTCTGGTATGTGCCGTTGAGCTTGGACTCCTTCTGCACTATTCCCAGGATCGGCCCACTTTTCAGTGTGACACCGCCGCCACCACCACCACCACCACCACCGCCGACACTTGTGAGGGCATAAAGAATACTCGTCCATTCTAAATTATTATAGGGTACCCGAAGAAAATACTCTCCCCCACCCCCATCGCTCACTCACCAAAGAGGAGGCTACCAGCTGGAGGCTTAGCAAGGCAGGTACCTACCTCAACCTCCACCTAGGTCCTCAGTAATATCCACCCCACGGCATACCCTTCACGATGCCCGTGGTGTTCCGAGAAAGCCACTATATTCCACATTACATGGGCGTGTAGTGCAATCACTACCTTACTCCCCATCCAACATCCCAGCGCGGAGCGGTGGGAGTCGCTGCTGGCCCGCGAGGCCTTGGACGATTAGCTTAGCCTGATTGACAGGGCACGCAGGGCGGCGACGGCGAGCGGAGCCCCCCCCCCCCCCGCTCCCACCATAGTTTTCCTAATAATGCGACCGAATTATGCATATTAGAATTTACTGGTCCTACTTTTGCCCATTTTTGCTGGAAGCCACTATAGCTACGAAGCTGCGGTTTAAAAGTAATAAATGTACAAGAATGATATTTTGCGTCCAAAATGGGAATTCCTTTAACTCTAATATATGCAAAATTTAGCTTCCTTGTGCGTGTAGTTGCCGGGCTGTTTACAGCAGAAATTTGCGATATTTGGCAATCTTCAAAAGCAAATTATCCAAAAAGTAAAAATTCAACAATACTTTGCTGCATCTAGGAAATAGAAATATGTCCTACAGCTACAGAGCAAGCCTCAATGCAGTAAATGCGGTAGTTTCTTCTAAATATGGTGACAACTGAGACACAGTTCGCAAAAATCATGTATCTCAAGCTGTTCTTGAACATTGATTGCTAAATCACATTAATCTTCTTGATTATGTACAAGAATGAAGGTTCTTTTATGGTATATACGACAACTTTATATCCTAAGTAGAAGAACCGCCACGGTTGCTCCAAAAGTACTGAAAACGGGGGGGGGGGGGTGCTGTGCCGCCGGAGTGGGACCTCCACCTTAACGGCTGACGAGACGCAAGGAGCGCGCAGACGAGGAGAGGGTTTTGACAGGGCCGAGTTGGCGCAGTGAAAGTAGATCACCGGATGATGAGAGTGGTGCAGGCGTCTCTGAATGGTACGCTTCCTCTTGCTTAGCTTCCGGTGGCTCGTCAGTGATGCGGCATTGTGCACAGGTGCGTCAGAAATGCTGCCAAAACACATGCTCAGTTAAAATGGTTTGGCACATCGATGTGGTATGCATGATGAAAGGTCTATCTAACGTTATAACCCCCAGCAAAATGCTTGTTATACGCAATAAAATCAATTTTCGCCGGTAGCTTCGAGTACACAGCGCCGAGGCATTCAGCGGACAGCCATCTTTTACTCCTTTCGGAAAGAACATGTTTAAACGGGCAGATGTTTTAACGTGCGGCTGGCGGAGCAATAATAAAGTAGAGAGCACCGCAATAGATGGGCACCTGGCTGCCCACTGTAGAAAATGTGACGCGAAGGAACCATGCTACCCTCTCTTTACACAAACTGTTGTTGTGTATCGCCACAGGAATAAGATAACGAGGGAAATTGTCGAAGCAGCAGAGATAGCTAGAGGATGTGATGATTGCGTTAGCACGCCGTCTATTCTTTATCCAAGAAAGAGCTCGCATTTTGGCACAGTAGCCACATGACTGTTTTCCTTTCTTCTTTCCTTCAGAGTGTTTTTTGCAGTGCCTTTCCCTATGAATCCCAGTTAAGATTACAATGACCCACCAACACGCCCAAATCTTCCCTGCTAACGGAAAGAACAGTCTACGGCTATTGCGTTTTGCTCGGCATACTAACGCAATATATTGCGTACATGTCACTTTGTCGTGGTGAGCTTAAGCGTGTTTGTGATGTCGCCTGACAGGACGGCGAAGTAGGCGTGACCAAAAAACAGTTTCACCAATCGCGGAAGGGTGACAAAGGCGTAGAATCATTGAGAAATGAGCTTTTCGTTTTGTTGACATAACAGTGCACATCAGTCTGTACACCTAACTTGAGATGGGGCCTTTTAACGGTTTTCGTTACGTCTCGTGACAGACAGACGAAGAGGGCGTGGCCTCAAAAAGTTTTGACAATTGCGGAGGCTTAACGAAGGAAATGCAATCGAAGGAGTTTCAAGTAGCTTTGCGCTATAGCGCCTGAGCTCACACACAAGACAGCACATAGGTATGTACCGGTGAACCGGAATATAGGTCAAGATATTCTCATCAAGACAAGCTAAAGTCACCCCTAGTCTTTAAAGTGGTTTTTAGACTTACGTGAGTCATCGTTTAGCAACCTGTGTTTACGCAGGCATTCTTTTTTTTCTTCTCCCTAGGTCCTTTGTGTCTCCCTATGTCCAATCGTTCCCATCAACGTAGCGTCTGATTTGCTTAGTGTTTTTATTTTTTCGCCCTTTGAAGGATGAGTAGTGGTACGAAGACGCAGTTTTCAGCTGCACTTAAGATAAAAGTTGCTGGCTACGCTGAAGCGAACGGCAACATGGCCGCTCAGCGCCAGTTGACGTTTCAGAAAAAGCGTGTGGTATTGGAGAGTGCAGTAAGGGAAGCTGCTGAAATGAAACCCGTGCAAAACATCATTTCGTAGGCGTAGTGCAGTTCATCCTCAGCTTGAGGACACACTCGTGGACTTTGTGCAGCTACGAGGCCACCCTGTGGGAGGCGGCCAGTGCCAAATGGGTCTCCCGAGGACAGTGCTGCTACTTCCGACGAATGAGACTACAGCTCCTATGGTGGGTGAGTGGTGGCGTTTCGAAAATAAATGCGTTTCGGCGATTTCGTGTTGTTTTCTTTTTTCCCCTCTTCTTTTCGTCTAAACGTCGACCAATATTGGCACTCGCTTATAATTCGGTTTATACGTATATAATGGGCATATATATAGCCATGTGTGCTGTTCCCTACAGATGTGGTATTGGTCAGCTGTGTTCTCCACATAATTACGCAGTGAAAACAATGGTAGCTAGATATTCTCACTTCTACAAATTTACGCCTTCAGGCACATAATTACTGTATTAAAAACAAAGCTTTCCATGCTTTCTTCCCCGCGTGCGTCTGCTTGGTGGTTTTTGGCGAGCAATGGAGGCCGATCCAAGAGAGCGCGGAATTGGTATAATCCGCGGTTGCCTGGGTAACGTAGGTCACATGGTGGGCATCTCCGCGTCCTGCCGGGCAGGCACGCAGTCGTTATGCTGCAAAATGTGCTGCAGTTTTATAGGATTTATTGAACTCTCCAAAAGCTTCGCATCACACAGATATTAACGTGTGAGTTTAATCTGCATAGCTTTTTTTGAACCGCTTATAGCGGTTGTCGCGATTCTGCGACATACAACCCTGGCGCTCCTAAACGGAGGACAAACTGAACAATATAAAGCCGGATTCTGACGAAATACGCAGTTGGCCAACGAATGCAACAAAAACAGTCTCTGACTCAAGCGTGAACGCTTCGCTAAACTCAAGTGCGGATGCATTTGTTATTGCGCATAATTTCCAGTCGCCATCCCTGCAATACTTCTGCTCTTGAACATCTTTACTTCCATCAGTCTACACTACGCACCGCCATATTCGACTCCTCCATAGGGGCTGTAGGAGAGTGAGCTACATAAGCGCTGCGAAGTAAAGCATTCATTGACCTGACGGAAAAGTCCCCTTGTCGAAACGTTGGATTCCAGGGAGATTCATTGTTCGACCCCCACTGGTCGGACTTCGTCTCCGTCTTCCTGCGTACCTTTGTTTTGTTTAGACTGCAATACGCGTTGTTTTACAGGATGCCACAACATACGGTTGGGCTTCCAAATAAAAAAATGTACAGTGACAAAACATGTCGACACGAATATTTTTTTCACGCAAAATGCCACGTTTAATTCTTTCTAACAAACTTAAATATTTCACCATGAGGTAGCAAATGGTGTGAAACTAACTTAAGATGTTCTGACTTCACATACGAAGACGTTAAGGCGCTATCCAAATGTTTTTATTTAAACAAAGAGGATCGCACATTACGAGATTAGAAGATTTATTTGTTGTGAGGTGAATGATAAAAAATGGCGTCTTATTTAACATTGTCTAGTGAGAAATCGCTGAAAAAAATTGAATACAACAATCATCTGCAACTTATTCGCGCTGATGTATGGTGAGAGAAGTATGTTAATGTTTGAATGGCTTTCTCGGTGTAATTATCATCAAATATACAGTGATACTTTATAAGCAAAGCTGCAGAATTGGTAATTGAGTAAAACACGAGGAATATTGTAAATTACGCTGCCATCCGTGAAATTGGCTGCCTAAAAGACTCCCCGTTGATCAAAATGAATATAATACAAACCACGTAGATATCCTGTCACAAGCATGTTTTCATTGTAGCAACGAAAAACACAGGGGATACTCAGCACTTTCGTTTTATGCCACCCTGATTTATGTATCCTTCTGGTTCAAAAGGGAAGGGCCAAGGGCAATGCGTGAAAGCATTTTTTTTCTTGCGACACCGCAATATTAGTGGTGGTGAACATAGTAAAAAGCCTGATAAGAAAAAATAACAAAACCAGCTACAAACGAAACCTCGCTAAAAAATACAGAGTATAACACCCATTCTCATAGGGATAACATTAGCTCTAGCTTCTCAAGAATGTGGGCCTAGCGTAATTCAGGGCTTTAGTGGTATTCTTGAAGCAGTTCGTAATTGGGAATTTCTGTAGCAGCTTTTAGAAAGGCATATATTTACCAAGTGAGATGAACAGCAAAAACGCGGTGTTTAGAAAATGGAAACGTTTATAGAAAATATGGGAGTACGAGGCTCATTAAGTAGCTAACGCCTACTTTTCCAAGTATTTGTAAAAGGCAAAAACCCTTACCCAAATAAGCTAAGGTGTTTTCTTCCCGCATCATCCGTAGTTTCTTACTAAACGAGAGCGTATCTTTTTTTTATTTAAGAATGGGTGGGTGCTCTTAATTCGTCTTTACTGCTTCAACGACTTAGGGAACCAATCACATCAAGTCTGCATTGTACCTGCACTGTCTGCTTTGGCCAAGCATTTTTCAGCATCCGAACGTTCTGCGCGGAGAAGTCCATCAAGAAGCATCTGAGCATGTCCGGTACATTCATCTGAAAATAAATATAAACCAATAGACAAGTCAGGTGACCGAAGGTATAACAGTTCAGTTAGACCTCACAAAAAATTTAGCATACACGTAAGTTTCTACAGTGAAATGTAATTCCGCTTAATATGAGCGTGGAGAGAACTTAAGCACAGAAACGAGCTTCCTGTTTGTCACATTTGAAATACTAATCAGTATATTCGTTCACTCTTTCGCACGCTATAACTTGACTATTAGCAAGTGAATGCTACCGCGTGCTGCGGTACTTGCCCACATGGACAGTCAACGTTGCAAATGGAGCTGAGCGGGCGGCGGATAAAGGTGCAAAGTTTGCGTGAATGCATGGGCTGTAAGAGTAGCGAAAATCAAGCGAAGCGAATAACTGAGACAAGCCTTTAGATTATCTTAACCCGTGAAGCTTTACCCTTTATTGCGATAGAAATTACATGGACAGTCCAGGCGCATTTCTGCCGTCGCCGTGAGCCTGTATAAAGTCCAACGGTGATAAAGTCGTCACCGCAGGCGTATCGGTATGTGCGAGTGAAAGCGCGCGATGGAGGAAGGCGCAGAGCAACGCGACGTTTCGGTCGCGCGGAAGGCCGTGGGGGGGGGGGGGAGGAAGGGAGGGGGCGGCGTTGTTCTCCGAGAGGAAGCGCGCATTTCTCGAAAGCGTGAATGGGGAACCGAGGATCGCGGCTCAATGTCGCGAGCAAAAGGAGAAACGTGGAGGTAGTGCGGGAGGGTGGAGGTGTGGCTTCTACTCCACCAGCAACTGCGCACCTTGCACGGCCGCGACTCGCGATCGCGCGCCGTATTTGACAGCGATCGGCAGACGGCTATACTTTGTGCGCGCTGTGTTCTCGCCGCTCAGTTCCGTTGCAGCGATAGACTGCAGGAAGGTCACTTCGATCGCTACTGCTGCCACGATTGCTCACGCCCGCGTTTGACAGCGAGTGTCCGCGGTCATTGAGTGTGATGTGTCATGTTTCCTTGAGCGCGCGGACACCATGCTTCTCAGTTCAGTCACTATGCGAATGTTTCCAAGCTATACGGCCAATAAAACGACTATCCTTACTTCATATAGCTGTCTAGTAATTTACTATCACAATTGGTGCTTGTCTTGCGGTGTGAAACTGTGGCTTTTATTTGCATGAAATAATGTCCGGAAATGAGAAATCCGTAACTTCCAAAATACGTTTCTGTCCCACGGGCTCGTGCAGTATCCAGAACTAGAGGAAATTTTTGCACTGCTGCAACCGTAAGTGCCACATTTTCTGTTCTTTTAATGCGTGCGATTTTTAACTAGGTCCCGGGGCCATTTCCTGGCGTTCCGTTCGTCCTTCTGTTTTGTGTCCCCAAAAACCCGTAGCGCCGTCTAGGTTTGCATGCGATTTCTGTGATTACACAAACTTCTGTAAGTTTACCGCCCCGCTTATGGGCGCACGAGCCCCCAGCGCGATTTTGTCAGAAAGCCCCAGCTGCCGACACACATGGGCCCAAAGTCAAACCGTACATTATGCAACAATTACAGGGGAAACTCTGACGCTAGTTCTACAGGAGCTGCAAGCGGGAGTGGTTAAGTTAGTAGGAAATTTGCCTGAACTTCGCCCTTTTGGTTCAAACGGCTTTGTGACTTTGCAAATTGATCATTTTTAACAAAGTACTCTGTATAAATAATTATAAATAAATTAAGGCCATCAAATTGTCCGATAGCAGCATTCGAACACAGGACGTCTAGTACAGATGCTCGATTGGAACCATTACGCCACGGACGCACGCATCGAGAAGCGACACATAACGGCCTTACGAATTTCTCGCGGGAAAGCGAGCGCATTGATCGACGCTTGACGCGTTTCGATTTCGCCACCTCGAGGCTGAACTGCTGCAATCAGTATAGTATATATGATATGCATAGGGTCTTCTGCGTTTATACAAGTATATACAGATTGCGTAGAAACTTAGCTCAATGAAGGCAGATAGAGCAAAATAAACATATCCGCAAGAACATCTGAAACCAAAAGCACGACGATCGGACAAATCCATGATTGTGCTAACCATGATTGGTGGGGGAACGATCGCAGCACCAGTCGAATTCCCTCTGGTAATTATCGCAAGAAACTATGGCCCAACCTATTGTTAAATTATGGCAGTCTTTGTCTCAAGGGTATACAGTATAAGCCTCATAAGAAATGATTCCAAGAATGCAACGCACGATGTCACAGTTCCTATCTCCAGGGACTATAGTTTCTGCCCCATTATTTTCTTTTATCTTTAGTTTGTCGGAAAGCTGCCCGTGCTGGTCATGGTCGTCTCTAAATTCACGGCCATGATATGAATCCGCCAATACGCGATCCTCGATACAACTGATGGCAGATTCGATGCCGTTATGTATAAGACCACAACTGAATGGCAGTCGCCGCTAATTTTTTTGCTTTACAGTGAGCGACATTCTGTTTGTCTTTGAAACGAAGGCGTTGCTAAACCACTGACGCTTTAATTAATGTGATTCCTGAGTTTTTCAATCCGGCAGCCAATTGATACGAATTCGGGTGGTTTTCTTGCTATCGGCACCGAACGCACCCGTTTCACAAGCAACTTAGCAGGCGGTTTGTGACCATACCACATAACAAGCTTTTCTGTCACGGGTCACCTTTCCCCTTCCCAATTTTTAACAAGAGGCGCAAAACAAGAGGTGTATCACAAACCGCTGGATTTTTACGACGGTATTGGATGATCTCTTCCGCCTTCTTGGTCATGTCTGCAATGGGGTTGGGCGTAAAGTAGGCTGAGGAGCTTCAAGGCAATTTCAAAAGCCAAGGCCAGTGGTAGCAGTTCTCTGAAACATGACATACAACATTTCTTGACGGCAACGTAATTCACGACATTAATGCTTCTTATGGACATTTAGTTAGGAAATTTGCAGGCGCAAGTTGGAATACGCTAGCGCAAGACAGGGGTAAATGGAGATCGCAGGGAGAGGCCTTCGTCCTGCAGTGGACATAAAATATAGGCTGATGATGATGATGATGATGAATGCTTCTTAAGGACATTTAGATTTATTTAAGATACTCCTGAAGCCAATGAAAGGCCTGTTAATCATATATGCGGCCTCCGCTTGGGCTCACACAATGGCAATATTCTAAAACATACTCCATGTCGCGAAAGCCGTTATTGGAGCTTATGCAAAACGTATTTCTGAGAGCAACACATACTGCATGACTTGGTCGCCTTCAGTACACAGTTTCTAACCCTAAATACGGCCGGTAGGCTTCTTTATTAATTTAGAAAGTATTATCAAGCCTACAATTTTTTTTTATTTTTAATTAGCATGCTTTGTCTACTTCAGGCACTTTGAGCCTATCTATCTATCTATCTATCTATCTATCTATCTATCTAGCCAGCCAGCCAGCTAGCTAGCTAGCTATCTAGCCTCTTACGCCGACACAGTGGCAAAAAAGTTTTCTACACTCCAAGAAAAATGCCGGGGAAAACAGGAGTAACTGACCTGCTTTCCTAAAAAGGGCGCTTTCGACCCTCAAAGGACTAACTGCAGGAGCGTGAGTGTCGTGTGCAAATTTTGGGGAGTAAGTGTTTAGTCCCTGGTCGAAAAGAGAGCAACGGCAGGACGAACGGCAACAGTTAGTCCCCATGCGCTTCACTATTTTCTTCTGTGTCGTGGAATGAGCGCCGAAAACGGTATTGTCTATAAATCATGAATATTTTGAAGCTCGCGCACTGTCTATTGAACTACATTCAAAGCAGCACTTTGTCTCTTCGTGAGAAATTGTGTGAAATTTAAAATCTAGAGTGCGAAGGAACCATGCAAGGTCATGTACATGCCATAAGCGAACGATACACACTAAACGCGCAAGTCATTGATGGACTGCCATGTTCTTGGTCAATAGTACCCAAGTTCCTTTCGTTCCAAGGAGATTAGAAACCTAAAAGAAGCGATATGTAGCTCAAACTGGGCACGCTAAGCGACAGGTAAGTTCGCCTTATCTGTCGTCTTGCGTGCCCCGTATGCGCTCGCTACACGTACGTACATCGCGTCTCATCGCGTAATCGGGCCGCTTTCTTTTTGCAGTCGCATGGTTGCAAGTACACGCAGCGTTCTCTCCCCGCATAGCATACACAAAATGCCGAGTCTCTTGCATTGCCACATCTGCATTTCGATGCTTAACCTTGTCTCAGTATGCTGTCTCGCCAAGCGAGCTGCCGTGGTGTATATGGGTCGGGTACCTGACTTGTGAGCGCGAGGACGTTAGTTCGAGTCCTACTTTGGAGCGCTTTTTTCTTTGCCACCTCAATAGCTTTTTTGTTATCAGCGTTTAAATGGCTAATTTCGTCAATTCCATCCTTGCTGAGCATCGGAAAAAATTACCGTTACTCCCTTGAGGGGCATCGGAAAAGAGCAACTGTTAGTCCCCTTCATGGAGTAACCACATGGGGAGTAACAGTTCATCCTCTCGCAGTTACTCCCCATTAGGACGAATGGTTGTGGAAGGTCAGTTACTCCCGAAAAGGACTAACCTCGATACCCCATTTCGTCCTTTTTTTCTTAGAGTGTACCAGCCTGGGCCGCTAGGTATGTGCTCGCGGTCATGATGCCGTCGTGGTCGTGCAGTCGTCGTCATTCAAGCTTTGTCATCCGACTCTCATCATGCCGGTGTCTTCAAGCCATCGTCTTCGTACACTCGTCGTCATCTCATTGTCTCATGTCTTCCTCGTCACTCTGCCGTCGTTGTACCATCGTCATCTAGTTTAGGAATCGTCATCTCATTGACGTCATGTCGTCGTCGTCATACCACCGTTATCGTTCCATCAATGTAATTTCTTTGTTATTCCAACGTCGTCACTATTTTGGCGCCATACAGCAGTAGTCGTCATGCCGCCATGCTGATGGGCAACCTAGGCAAGCGAGTTCCTTAGCAAAGCGGGACGATACCTCCTCATGTGCCTACGTAGACGAAGCAACGGAAGTCTCAGAGTGACCACAACGTACGCTACATAAACGTGACTGCAGAAATAGTGTGTCGCTACGTAACTCGAACGCTAATCCAACTACCATCGACAGTCTTCTGCCGTAATTTGTTTCTGAAAATTTATTTCCCGTTGTAGTCCGCACTCATTTCGACTCCGTGGAGTTGTAGAGCATGCACCCAAAGCACGGCACACTGGGCGTGTTTTCTTATCTTCTTCTATTTTTTTGCATTACACCCTAGCCATCTAAATACAGGCGCTATGACCGGGAATCGAAACCAAAGTGCCGCCGTTTTATTAATTACCGAGTTCGTTCTTGCACCTTTACCGCATTGTTTCCACGCTGTTCAAAGTACGTTCAACGCCAGCTGCTTCGTTCATTTCGCGCAAAAGAGCAGCTTGGATCGATACCGCAGAAGGCGATTCTGCGGACGCCATTTTCGCGAAGGACGAAGCACTATCCACGAGGAAGCCCTCTGCGGCGCTGTGGTTGTGCTGACTGTTGCACATATAAATTTCGCCATTGTCAAATCAATCGTTTGTACATTTTAAACGTAAATGATCTATATATGGCAGTGTTGGAACGATTTATTTTGTTCTTTGAAAGTTTTCACTTGAGGAAGGGGAGAGCTCCATTTTCAGTATCAAAAACTTGAATAATGATTTTACTAGAAAAGTAGAAAAATTCGCGCAACAAGGCCGCAGCTACGACCGGCTGAGATGCTTCCAAGTAAACAGCTGCCGAGGAAACCACTTGTCGAGGCCATTTAGCCACGCAACGTGTTCCGAACTATGGCACTAAATCTCGCTGGTCAATGTTGCAGACGGTGTACAGCGTTTCAGAGGCCAGGACAGTCGGTCTCGGGCCGAATCCCGGCTGTGGCGGTCGCACACACACACACACACACACACACACACACACACACACACACACACACACACACACATATATATATATATATATATATATATAATATATATATATATGGTGTGCAATTTCATTGTGTACTCATTGGTGTACAATTTCCAATGAGCTGAAAAGTGTCAATGAGAAAATTGTAGAGCAACATGAAAAACTTTTGATACACGATTTCTTTTGCTCAATCGGTGCTACTTAAAAGTGTTTTTCCGAGCGTGAAAGAAGGTCGCAAATACACGCAAGCGAGATGGAGAGCGAGAGAGGAAAGGCGGGGAGGTTGACCAATAGAGAGTTTCCGGTTTGCTACCCTACACTGAGGTGGGGGATGTAGGGGTTGGAAAGCGTGCAAAGAGAGAGAGAGAGAAAAAAAAAATAAAAAAACACAGGCATAGGTAACAGAAAAGGCGTTCCGATCGCAGACGTTCACACAGGCCTGTCGATTTCAGGAAGCGCAGGAGCGCTTGCACGGCCTTCTGATGCCATGTTGCGTCGCGTCGATGTTGCAGAATTCTTTCTTCCAAAAAAGGCGGGTCGTCCAAATGGTTCAGCATGACGGAAAGCGATTGTCTCTGCACACTGTATTGTGGGCCCTGAAAAGAACATGACGAATGATTTCCGCGTCCTCACAATTGCCACACGCTGCGCTGTCGGCCATCTCTATATGCGGAACGCGTAGGCATTGGTAAACGCGACGCCCAACCATAGCCTACACAGAAAGGTCGTGTCTCTTCCGGGAACTCTTGGTGGAAGTCGATGGCTTAGTTAAGGTTAGATCCAAGGTGTATAATTGGGCGTGCAAAAAATGTGGTTTATTCCACTCTGATAAAGTGCACTGGCGTGCAATAGGCGGATCATCCTTGCACCATCTGTCCTAGACAGCGGGATCGATAGGCGGTTGTCTTCTTCATGAGATGAACGAGCTGCTTCATCGGCACGTTCATTGCCAATGATTCAACAGTGACTTGGTAGCCACTGAAAGATGATTCCATGTCCTTTCTCAGTCATGTGGTGCATGGCCCCTGTGATTTCGAACACCAACTGTTTCTGCGGACCGGCCATAAGGCTGGCAATGAACTCTGCAGTACCGTCTTCGAGTGGCTTAAAACAGACCATTTGTGTGGTGGCTCGTCATTAATGAAGTGTAGTGCGGCTCTAAGCGCTGCGAGTTCTACTGCCGTCGACGTTGTCAAGTGGGATGTTTTCATCTTGATAGTGGTGGCTTCTTCTGGAATGACGATAGGTGTAGTAGAGCTGTTCTGCAAGATGGAGCCGTCGGTGTATCATCATCATCAGCCTATATTTTATGTCCACTGCAGGACGGAGGCCTCTCCCTGCGATCTCCAATTACCCCTGTCTTGCGCTAGCGTATTCCAACTTGCGCCTGCAAATTTCCTAACTTCATCATCCCATCTGGTTTTCTGCCGACCTCGACTGCGCTTCCTTCTCTTGGTATCCATTCTGTAACCCTAATGGTCCACCGGTTATCCATCCTACGCATTACATGGCCTGCCCAGCTCCATTTCTTCCGCTTAATGTCAACTAGAATATCGGCTATCCCCGTTTGTTCTCTGATCCACACCGCTCTCGTCCTGTCTCTTAACGTTAGTCCTAAGATTTTTCGTTCCATCGCTCTTTGTGCGGTCCTTAACTTGTTCTCGAGCTTCTTTGTTAACCTCCAAGTCGGTGTATATGTGGGTGTAATTCCGATACTTTTCATATAATAGGAGTAAGGTAAGCTGTTTAAGAGCCGGCGATGACATATCTACTTTTTTCCCGGACGCCAGGTATTGTCAGGTTGATGGTTGGCTGAATGAGGCACCAAGGAGGTGTGGAAGGTCTTGCGGCAGGTGTGAAGCAAGATGGTATAACCTCACGATGTGCGGATACCATTCAGCAGAACGATGCGCGTGGTCTCTCCAGAGGTACACAGGCTAGATGGTGGCAAGGAGTCCGTGCAAGTTGCCTTACGTGCACTCTTAGTGCTTCAACGGCGATGTGGGTCTTGATGATGCAATAGTTGCCGCCGTTGACGCACTTCGAGGAAGATTTAGACAACTCTGGAGCGCCTGGGCCTGCACACTTTGTATAGTACGTAGGCTTGTATTACTTTACTTACGTTAATCAATGCTGGCAAGCTGTGCCGCAAGAAGCCGAGAAAAATTACTCTATATAGTCGAAGCATAGCGCTTGTCAACATTCCCCAGGTCTTTCCAGCGAAGAACTTCAAAAGGTGACAGATGCCTGTCAACCGCTTTTTCATGGACACTACATGGGGGCTCCATGAGATGTCCCTGTCAATAATGGCACCCAAGAATTTGCATGACCGTGCAATTGGTATCATCTACCCATTGATTATTACACTGTAGTGCGTCATAGGCTTACGCGTAAATGCCACAAGTGCACATTTATCAGATGAAATCTCCAGGCCTTGATTTCGGAGGTAGTATGTAGTCTGAGTGGCAGCATTTGTAACCTGGCGCGCATCTGTAAGCTTGTCACTCCGGACGCCCAAATGCATATGTCGTCCGCGTACATTGATAATTTAACTGCGCTTGGAAGGTGATCAAAGAGACCAATCAACGTAAGGTTAAACAACGTAGGGTTCAGTACGCCACCGTGGGGACGCCACAGTAGGTGTAATGTAAAGAAATGCGGCCGTCCTCGGTGCGCACAAAGAAAGATCGCATAGAAAGATAGATAGCTATGTATCCATCGGAACATCCGACCACCGCGGCGAGGGTGGCTTCATGTGTAACGTTGTCACACGCCCCTTTGACGTCGAGGAGAACAAAGAAGCGCACAGACGTTTACACCCTTTTTCTTGCTGAACGTAGGTAACCTGGTCGACGACAATATCAATCGACGAGCGGCCATGTCGGAATCCTGCCATGGCATGTGGGTAGGCGTTGTGGTATTCCAAGTACCACTCCAGGCGTCCGAGGATCATCTTCTCCATCACTTTCCCACACAGCTCGCCAATGCAATCGGACGATATGATGAAAGCTCCAACGGATACTTTCCACGTTTCAGTAACGTAACAACGCGACTAGCCTTCCAGCTGGGGGGAATTGTGCCAGCTCACCAGGACTCATTATAGATTTCAAGAAAAACACTCCTCGCTCGCTTATCCAGATGACAGAGAGCTCTGTAAGAAATTTCGTCAGGTCCAGGTGATTACGTGCGTCTGTAGAAAGCTAGCGTCGCCTTCAGTTTATGGATTGAAAATTGTATATCCATGCCGGGTCATGTGGTGGCGGGAAGCTGATGGAACGTGATAAGTTGTTGGAAGCTGTGAGTTGCCCGGATAGTCTGGCACATAAGTCTTCTGCGATATCAATATCGCCTGTCTTATCAATATGTCCTGTCTTCTTCTGCCACCGTCCGCGTCTTCTCGCGCTTATACAAGGAATATGGTGCCGTACCAACTTGCCCAACTATCCATCCTTTCGCAGTATATCAATATCTGGTCGTTGTTGGAAGAAGACCAGAGCCTTGAATAGAGACTGCTGTACGGGTGGTGTCCTGAGCCCTCGCACCGTCCTCCATAAGTGCGATAGGGGCTTGCGAGGGTCTAGTGATTCAAGAAAACAGTCCAGCTTGTGATTCTAGCTTATCTAACCAGCGCTGGATTCTATTGTAGGCGTCTCGTAGTCCGTAGATCGTCCATTGAATTCGTGCATTGGTATCTACGTTCGGCACGTCACCGGATTGCTCGAAGCCGCTATAATTCTATATCAAATTCAGTGAATTTCGAAGACCACATTAGAGTACGCGAACTGTCTTGCACTGTGCTCTTGAATATGTCTTCCAAATTATAATAAATTACCTTGACATTGGTCTTCTACACAGACTAGAATTTGGGCTAGTCCACTCTTCGGATGGTACCACTTGACATCAAAGAGGACAGTCCTCTGATCTTGACATACGTGAAAATATGGTCACTCTCGCGTGTTTCAATGTCCGTAAACCATCCTGTACACCTGACGACACTTCGTGAGACGAAGGCCAAGTCAAGACAGCTGCTGTATGTGGAGCCGCGTAAAATGTAGTACTGCCGTCATTTAAAACCCAGAGTTCGCTGTTGGAGGCGAATGATAACAATGCTCTGCCATTCACGTTGATTTTTGTACTTCCACAGATTGCATGATGAGTGTTGAAGTCCCCGATGATAATCCATGGATCAGGAGACGTTGACAGGATGTCTCGTAATCTTTTAGAGTCAAATATACTTGATGGTGATAGGTACGCACCCACAACAGTGACGGTAAGTTTTCTTCTTTACTATTAAGCATACGTATTGGTTATCGTCATGAGGTGGCACATGCTGAAGAATGTAAGTGAGGTCACGGCGAATAAACAGCATAACGCTGCTTTTTTTCCCACTACTTGATGACATAAATGATTCATAGCCGGATAGCCTGATGGAGTTTATAAGTTCGGCTCGCAAATGATGATGATGGGAAACCTGTTGACACACATGAACTGTCAGAAATCAGCGATGCGCGTTCGGATTTCTAGGGCATTTCACTGGAAGATTGCTGCTTTTCGGACCTCCTCCCGAAGAGATAGTTGCTGGTGAGCCATGATTTACTCAAGGGCTGCCAGCGCCGGACTTTGTGTGCCCAGTACTTGCAGTGTACTTTTGAATGACGCTGTGTGCATGTTGTTCAGCAACACGCGAATGACACATTCATAAGTCGCAGTAGAGATACCACTTGCTGATCTGTATGTCGCACCTCATCCGATGGAGCAGCTTGCTGTACTAGATGCGGCACTTGATGTTCCACTATAGGGCGTGTACTTGGAAGCGGGGGCCGTTCATTTGTAGGGAGACGTTTCGTAGTTTTCGGCAGTCCAGCGTCAGCGTTTGCTGCGCTGGGAACTGCAGGTGACCTTGTTATTTGAAGAGGTGACGCATTTTTCGAAGCTGTCAGTCTTACGTGAGGACCATCGGCGGCGGCGGCGTCTACGTCACACTGTTTCAGCGGCCTCCTTGTGGGTTGAACTGTCGCTAATGATTTGTTTGAGCAAAGAACATTCCTTCCTAATCTTCGAGCAGTCTTTCGAAGAAGCACTGTGAGCGGCTTGACAGTTAGGGCACTTCAAAACAGTCACACAACAGTTTTGTTCTGAGTGGGGCTCGGCGCACTTCCACTCTGCCAACAACCGCGCTCGTCGCTCGCTCGCACCGTCTCTTATCTCCACACGGCTCTGACCTTATGCACCGCGTGCATTCGCCGCTGAGTTTCCGTTGAAGCGATAGACCGCACGTACCTTCGCCGCTGCGGCGTATCCGCTTGCTGCCAGAGTTTTGACGGTCGTTGTCTGCAGTCATTCAGTGTGATATATTCATGTTTGTTTGTGCGCGCTCACACCACGCTTGTTCATTCAGTTAGTAATAGTCAGGCCACATTTTCCAACGCACGCTACACATGCAATGCTGCCCGGATCGGCAGTGCAGCGCTAGAGGTGTGTCCCTTCGCACGCGCTGTCCACGGGAAGCGCTTCTCATCAACACCACCGTTTCACACGCGCCTTCTCGTCGTCATCGAGTCTCTCTTCATGTCGGTCTACTTACGCCGCAGCACACCTGCTTACTTAATCAGCTCATGTTTACTACAATTCATATTGCTACCAAAGCCGCTCACCTTACTTCGTATGACATTGCTGTGTTGCTATCGCATTCATTGCTTCTCCCTTAGGGCGAAACTGTGACATTTTTTAGGGTGAACGAACTTGACACCGAAGATGTATTGACGATCCTTCCCTTGGCTTTACGGTGCAAGACAGATTCAAATCCGTCTTGCGATGACTTGTCAGCCGATGCGGAGTACAGCTCAGTGTCCTCGCGGTCACTAGATGTATTTTCGCGCTTCCTCGAAGCGTTTCCCGTTGATGAACCGGGACCGGACGGGGCCTCGGAATTTTGCACTTCCATCACCGCGAGATGTGGGGCGGGAGGACCCACAAAACCATTGAAAACTGCAGAAAATCAGAAAGACGGGCAGGTTGTGTTCCACAAAACAAGCACCCAATACACGCAAAGTGCCACGAGTGGCCAGTCGCGCGCAATTTAGCGTGTATTTGCGGGCCTCTTTCAATCTCGGAAAAGCTGTTTGATATATCACGTATTGAGCAGCAGAAAGCTGCAGTATCGGGAGTTTTTAATGTTGCTCTACAATTTTCTCATTGACACTTTGCATCTAATTATATTATTGGAGAAGTTGTAAATAATTAGGACTAATTATGTAATTAGTCGAAATTCTACAAATGAGCGGAGTATCTCCAAGCGACGGCAATAATATCACCTTGATTTTGTCTAGCTACATGGCATTTGCATATTTTTAAATCTTGGTGCATGATAATTAGGACACCCTGCATATATATATATATATATATATATATATATTCATGACTGAAATATTCACAAGTTTATCAACAAAAAATACTATACTCCGGTCAACTTTCTGTGGCAATGAAGGGAAAGCTGCGGGCGCGTGGCAGCTGCTTATGTGTTACCGCGCCAAGTAGTCCGGCAGCGTTTGAGAGTGCTTTTGGTTGCTCGGAACAGACGCTGAATCGGCGCAGCTTCCACGGCAGCGGCTGTGCGTTTGCGCAGACGCGGAACGGGAAAAGCCACAAGATAAGCAAACTTTTACGCTCAGTGGTGTGTTCTGTCTATTTAACTGTTGCGAATAAGGTGTTTATGTTTTCTCTTCTCCAGCCTAAACTAGCGTGGATTTAAACGCGGGACTCTCTTCAGAAGTGCTCCCACTTGTGGGCGTTTTGCCTCCGTAGCATTCCTTCAATGCCACAGAAAGTTGTCCGCGAGTATAGTTTACTAGCGTTTCGCCTGGTGGCCCGGCCTTCATCAGAGTGAACGGGACTACAAAACACGTTCGTTTCCAAAGTGTCGGAAAAAGAAGAAGCCCATGGGAAGGTTATGTGGCTCCAAACAAAGTGCTATTATAACTTTACCTTTATTATTATTATCTTTAGTAAATATCATAAGAAGCCAACAAACCATGACACCAAGGACAACATAGGGGAAATTACTTGTACTTACTGAATGAATTAAAGAATTGATAAATTAATGCAAATGAAAATAGGTGAAAAAACAAAATCTAACCTTTATTAATCGTTGCTTTCCGTCTCAGGTTGCACGCATTATTAAATTTTAATCATATTTCATTGCACAAATGAACTGTCACATGTACCTCTTAATCTGGTGCAACTCTTGCATCGGTGAAGTTCAGTTTCGCAGAATGCTCAAATCTACTACTCTATGATCTTAGCGCTCTGTCAGCGATACGTTGCAGTTTTTATATACAGCAGGAAGTTTATGCACAAATAATCCTGGCATGGTAGAGTTTCCGGTACACACACTTGTTTTACGCATAAAGAGTAAATTAACCGCACCTGACTGTTTGTGACGTCCACAACGCATGGCGATCGCAGCGGCTGCTTTGCAACGAGTTACAAAATCACATACGCACGCAAGGAAGTAACAAACAAATAATCCGCCGTGGTCGCGTAGTGGCTTTGGTGTTGGGCTACTAAGCACGAGGTCGCGGGATGAAATCCCGACCACAGCGGTCGCATTTCAATGGGGGCGAAATGCGAAAACACCCGTGTACTTAAATTTAGGTGCACGTTAAAGAACCCCAGGTGGTGCAAATTATTCCGGCGTCCCCCCTACGGCGTGCCTTATAATCAGGTCATGGTTTTAGCACGTAAAACCCCATAATCTATTCAGGAAACAAGCAAATAAAAAACTTGCAACACCTGGTCACTGTACACAATGAAATTTTATCAGTAGGCCTTTTATGAACCATTTCGGCAAAATAAAAATAATGCACAATCACAGTGGGCATCAGCATGCAGAATCTCTCATTTCTTTCATTTCTTTACTACCGTTCGACTCATCTTTGCATGTGGCTTTCTCTGAACATCTTACTTTTTGAAGCTTAGCTCTTTACTGCGGTTTACGATTGAGAGTGACGTAAGATTTGCTCCATGTGAAAGCTGCAGTGCATTCCAGAGCACCTGACAATGAGATTCGATTAACTTGGGCGTCACTTACGGCCAAGGTTATAAAGGAATCCAGAGTTGAGGTTCGGTAGGATGGCGAGGGCATTCTTAAAGAGCGGGTATTCGGGATTCCGTTGTACATTTGTGTCTATACCATACGCCGCCTTGCCGATGACGTCGAAGGTCAACCTCTCGCAAAGGCTGTTTATGTCCGCCTCGACACCCTTGTCAGCGTGCTCACCTAAGACATCGATAAACTGCTGCTGGGCGTGCAGCAGCGAGGGCATCACCTGCGGGCAGAAAATGGTGGGTATTACCTGTGCGTCAGTCGTAACTTGGGTTATTAGTGCAATGTCCAGAGCTGGCCACCCACATGTAGAATAGCCACCTTGAACACCATGGTCGGTGATGGCACGTGGCTAAGACAAATATCGATGTGCATAATTATAGATACCCATCCTGAATTCAAGTTAAACAAGACCTTTCACTTGAGCCATTAATTACTCGTTGTATCATTGCTCTTTTAAAAGCATTCCACAAATTTAGTCACTCCAGTATGACATCCACTGTACACCTTAATCTCACTTATCGAACTTCACGCTGACTGCATAACAACTTTAGTTTATCTCACGTGTAAGTTGATACTGAAGCATTTAACTTATCGACTCTTACACGATCTAACCATTTGTAGAATGACCTTCTGGATAACATTGTATCATAGCGAGACCATGCAAAGTTCTGCGATTATGTAAAAAAATATATATGCTCTAAAATCTGATGTTTTGCACTTGCCACATTCACCATCGCCCTTGCCCATAGCGCTGTTGCCGATATGTCCATGGTTCTTCTTTTTTACGGGCAAGCGATCATTTCAATTGTTTTAGAGCGAAGCTGTTGGCCTCTACTTGGTGGGGATTTTTCCTTGGCTCGTTCTGTGCTCGCTCAAAAACATTACCACCACCTAGCGGCCACGGCCACTCAGACAGATATCAAACAGCAAGCTGGAACAGGGCTTTGTCTTTTATTTCCCGCGTAGCACAATTATGTATTCTCGTATATTCGAATTACAATCCGAAGCTGCCATGTCTGCGGTTTGTGTGTAAGTCATACTTTACGAATTCTCTGACGCATTTTACTTTGAGAAACTCAATTAGTTAATTAGGGCACTTGCGTTCGGCGGAGTGCCTAGGAGAATGAGGATGTATGCTGCACCTCCGCACACGTGCGTGCGCGCGTAACATACGCAGGTACACATGTATCTGTCCGTGATGCGTGGGCGCTCTGCGGCAGCGCGCGCTGCCACCGTAATCGACATTAGGGCAAACACTTGCTATCCAAACACAGTACAACAGGCAAACACTGTTTATACACAGTACCGCCATCTAGCGGCCGTGGCCACTCAGACAGACCTCAAATGGCAGCTGGCAGACTGCTTTGTATTTGAGTTCCCGCTTAACAGAAATTTGTTTTCTCGTACATTAGAATTAAATTCCGAAGCTGCAGGTTGGGTGTAAGTAGTACTTTACCAATTGTCTAACGTAATTTACTTCGTAAAATTCTGTTAGTTCAATAAGACCCTTGCGCTTTGCGGAGTGCCTCAAGAATGAGGATGTATGCTGCACTACGGCACACGTGCGTGCGCGCCTGATGTAGGTCGTGTGGGTGGTGGGTATTTGTCTAACATCGGGAACAGCTTCGCTGTAAATCCACGTTCACAGGGTGGAAAGGAAGCGTTTTTTTTTCTCCGTTGCGCTGTTTCCTTTAAGCTAAAATTGCATTTTGGTTCATTTTTTCATTTAAATATTTGTTTTATAGCTATATGATTATAGACGTGTTTCGTGAGACGCATTTCCAGGCGCATTTCTGCTATCGCCGTCGTTGTGAGGTTCCCTATAAAGTCTACGACCGCGCTCCGT
Organism: Dermacentor silvarum; assembly: GCF_013339745.2. Taxonomy (NCBI): domain Eukaryota; kingdom Metazoa; phylum Arthropoda; class Arachnida; order Ixodida; family Ixodidae; genus Dermacentor; species Dermacentor silvarum. The sequence continues at coordinate 142,002 of NW_023606306.1, forward strand.
GTGCTCTTTGTGCGTGTGAAAACGTGCGATGGTGAATTGGCTGCTCGCGCCCGCCAGGCAGCAAGGCTCCAGGGGGAGGGTAGGAAGTGGGGATGACGCGTACCACGCCGCGCGCTCCCGCACGGGCGGCTGTATCTTGAAAGCCATCTGCTGCGGGGGCAGAGTCCTTCCTCCCTCAGCTGTGTTTTGGCGGCTTAGTTCGCGTTGGTGTCGAGCAGCGGGACGAAGGTCAATTCGCTCGCTGCTGCTGCCGTGCTTACTCACTACAATGTTTTGACAGCGAGTTTCCGTGGTCATCGAGTGAGATGCATTCATGTTTGCTTGTGTGGGCGTGACACCATGCTTGTTAAATTAGTATGCCTATCTTCACAAGTTTATGCGGCTGATAAAACTATTATCCTTACGTCGTACAGCTTTCCATAGTCCGCTATCGCAATAGATGCTTCGATTTTCGGGGCGAAACTGCGTTTTTTTTTTCAATTTTGAATGCTATTGCTATTTCCTTGGTATTTCCTTGGTCTCTTGTCAAGTTCTTGGGTTCCTTCGCATATTTTTGCACTAATAGACGTTTTACTTTGTTAAGCTGCTCATGTATTTTGATCTTTAGGTATGTATTTACTGTACTGCCCCCCTTGCACAATGCTCACAAGGGCTCTACAAGGTCATCATCTTAATCATCAGCCTATATTTATGTCCACTGCAGAACGAACGCATTCCCTGCGATCTCCAATTACCCCTGTCTTGCGCTAGCTGATTCCCATTTGTGCCAGCAAATTTCTAACTTCTTCAACTCACCTAGTTTTCTGGCGTCCTCGACTGCACTTCCTTCTCTTGGTAATTCTGTAACTCTAATGCTCCACCGGTTATCCATCTACGCATTACATGGCCTGCCAGCTCCACTTTTCCCGCTTATTGTGAACTAGAATATCAGCTATCCCCGTTTGTTCTCTAATCCGCACCGCTCTCTTCCTGTCTCTTAACGTTAGGCCTAACATTTTTCGTTCCATCGCTCTTTGCGCGGTCCTTAACTTGTTCTCGAGCTTCTTTGTTAACCTCCAAGTTTCTGCCCCATATGTTAGCGCCGGTAGAATGCAATGATTGCACACTTTTCTTTACAACGACAGTGAGAAGTTCCGAGTCAGGATTTGGCAATGCCTGCTGTATGCACACCAACCCAATTTTATTCTTTTGTAAATTTCTTTCTCATGATCAGGGCCCCCTGTGGTAATTGACCTAGATAAACGTACTCCTTCACAGACTCTAGAGGCAGACTGGCACCCGCCGTGGTTGCTCAGTGGCTATGGTGTTGGGCTGCTGAGCACGAGGTCGCGGGATCGAATCCCGGCCACGGCGGCCTCATTTCGATGGTGGCGAAATGCGAAAACACCCGTGTACTTAGATTTAGGAGCACGTTAAAGAACCCCAGGTGGTCCAAATTTCCGGAGTCCCCCACTACGGCATGCCTCATAATCAGATCGGGGTTTTGGCACGTCAAACCCCATAATTAATTTTTATTTTTGAGGCTGACTGGCGATAATTATTAGGTAATTATAATAAATATCAGCATCGCCAGAAAGAATTTCGCAGATCGGTGCCGTATCAGACTGAAGCAACACCCTGCCTCGACAACGCTGCAGTGTCACATTTCCCCGCCATGTCCAGCGTAATTATTTTTAATGTGTTTTACTTCGAGCGTGAGAAATAGGCAAATAACCACGCAATTACACGCCCTCGTGCCGCGACCTAAACGATCCCAAAAGTAATTTGAAAGAATTTACTGTGCTCCAAGCCTCCCCCGACAACCAGCCAGAAGTGACAAGCAGTTGGTCTTAGTGTTGGCTTCTGCTAATGGCGATTGTTTTTCCAATGTGACGATCGCAGCCTACGCGCTGAGCAGCGTCATGGAATCGCGATGGAGTGCTTGGGATGCCAGAAAAAAAATTTTTATTCGAAAACAAACAAAACCTCAAAAGATTGAAAAAGCACTGGCGACCCATCGACCGAGTTGTCACGGTACAATGCGCGACCGTAGCGCCGAAAGTTCTGTTGGCTGCCGAAAGTTAGCTGCCGAAAGTAATGTTGACGTGCATCAACGACCGTAGCCACCTTTGTTGCATGCGAGCCGTAACCGAGGTGGTTGCCCAGTGAGGCAATGATAGGAGTTAGTTCCTTCAAATCACACTTGAAGTGAAGGTACAAGATCTACAATAAGTGCACAACAATAATAATGCAAACAGTTCGCTCACGACATTGCTTTTTCAGTAGGGCGAGGTTTTCGTACTGACGTCATTTGCACGAATTTTTCTGAAGATTCTGGAACCGTAGTTATTCTTACCTACTCTAAAGTATAATTTAGAGTAATGAAACCTTATTGCTTTCGTTTACGATATTGTACTAAGTGTTCGCAGCATGTGAACCTGAACGCCACATGTTACTCATTCCTTACAGTGTCCGCTGCGGTCACTGAAGGGTTGGTCCTTGGCTGATTATTGTTTTGAACTTAAGTGAATGACTTAGCTCCGTATCATGTGTTCCAGCAATCGGGCCTTAGATTGATGAGTAAGTTTATTAGGAAATAAATCAATTTAGTGAGAATACCCAGCACCTTATTCATTCGTTGCTTTAATTGGAGCTTCACGCGCTGTGTCAAAGAAATTATAATGAATTTAGCGAAACTGCTGCTATGTTATTGCGAGCACAGTACCTCCATCATCAAAAATATTTTTTTTTCAATGGTTTACAGGAAATCGCGGGTTTCCAACCCAAATGTGGGAATATTGCCTTTAAACCAATTAATCGTGACCTGAACAAATATGTAGCGCTTGCGCTTGAGCATCAAAAGAACTCGGATGCAAGGGGTGCAGTACGTTACTTTATGCCCCCCCCCCAGAAACTAAGAAAGAGATGCAAACAATAGGAATTTATCACTAACGGTGCAACGACTGTTGCTCCACAAGTTGCGTGACGTTGCCAAAATAGAAGCAGTTCTAAAGTGCGCTGATTTATTCCATTTTCGCTATGGTGACGGTTTCTCGCCTTCTTCTATTATGTTCCTCAAGCTTAACCGCACTTTCCGGAAACCGGGAAATAAAAGCATGAAAATATTAAGCAGCATAACCAATTCCTCATCTCGTTTATCATGGAAAACCTGCATAAATTTCGCTAAACTCTTTTGCACGCACAGTTGCCAGGCCGGATACTAAGGTCCGGTTAAGGTCCGGATACTTTGAAATAGCTCCTTTCCACAAGGACAGCCACTTTAGTATCACAACCGGAAGGATTCGTTCATCTCATGTTAAGTGAAATTCTTATATCCACACCGTTATTTTTTAATATTAAGTTTTACGTGCGAAAAGCATATGATTATAATGGACGCTGTATTGGGGGACTCCGAAATAATTTTGAACATCTGGGGTTCTTGAAATCCGCCTAAAGCACGGAACACGGGCGTTATTGCACTTCAGGTTCATCGAAATGTGGCCGCCGCGACCGGGATTTCCTCCCGCGACCTCGTGTTTGGCAGCGCAACGCCAAAGCGACTACGTCACCACGGCGGGTAGCCACACTGGTTGCTGCTCCATCTAGTAACTTATGATTGTTTTACGTCATCGTCCGTGGTATAGTTCACTGCATGTGGTGTTGCGCTGGTGAAATCTAGATCGCCTGTTTGATCCATTCCGATGGGGGCAGAATGCAAAAAAAAACACTCATGTAATTAGATTTAGGTACACGTTAAAGAACTCCAGGTTGTCAAAAGAATACTGTAGTGCCCAACTATACGGCGTGCCTCATATTATATCGTGTCTTGAGCATGTAAAACCCAAGATTTTAATTATTTTGTGGCACTTTACTTCTTTTCGATTACGCTTCCTTAGTTTTAACTTTCAATACTTCTTTTTTTGTTCATATGTTGTATCAGGCACACACCTTTGTTGTTTCCTTTCTCTTCGTTTAACACAATGCTACAGCTGCTTCATAGCTGACCTCTAATTTCGGATACAATAATTCAAAACAAATTTAAAAATTTATTTATTTTTTCTTTGTACAAATACTCCTAAAGACCCTCGCAACCGAGGGTATTACATGGGGGGGGGGGGGTATACAGGGAATATAAGAAATACAACGACAAAAGGAACACATGTGACACTATACTAACAAGTGAGAATTTCGTTATACAGTCATAACACTGTACAACACTATACAAATTAATAACACCTATACAACCTTCAAACAAAATGTATTCAAATAAACAGCAAGAATCATCATAGAATTATAAGGAATAAAACAAAATCCCAATGCACATATAGATAACATTTTACACAAGGATTACGCTTTAGTACTGGCAGACATTAGATTTCAAAATTGATCATGATCTGTGGTAGTAGCAACACGTGGAGGCAAAGCGTTCCAGTTATAGTGCGTGGAACAAATGAATGTGCGTAGTTAAATTAACGACATGACAAGCGATTGACTTTGAAAGGATGGTCGCGTTGAGTGAGTGATGATACAATTTATGAAAAAGTGATAAACGTGGAATTTTACGGCGGAAAGATAGTTCTTCAAAGCCAGCACGTTTCTTCAATGCTGTGATGCTGGTATGAAGTGAATAATCAGAGTAGATGAAACGAACAGCGCGGTTCTGCAGTGATTCAATGCTATTTATTAAATATGCTTGATTGGGTTCCCAAATTGCCGAAGCATATTCGATTTTAGGTCGCATTAGAGTGGTATAAGCACGTGATAGGAGGTGGAAGGAGCATGGTTCAAGTTGTGTTTTAAAAGACCCAATGACCGATTAACGGATGCAACAGTAAGGTTAATATGATGGTTCCATGTTAAGTCGGAGTGAATGTGAACACAAAGGTACTACGTATAAGTGGTTACCATATCAACTGGATTTTATTTAAGGTATATGCGGTTAGAATACGGGTCTTACGGTTAGTGAAAGACATAGATTTTGTTTTAGAAAGGTTAAGCTGCCTGAGCCAGGTAGAGCACCATGCTGTTACGGAGTCAAGGTCATGCTGTAGGGCAAGGCGATCATCATTAGGATAAATTTTATGGTAAATTACACAATCGTCAACGAGAAGTTTGATTTCGGTCAGATTTGGAATAAAATTTACTTTAAGAAAGTGATCGAACAACGAAATCGGTTTTGCAATGTCATTTGTCTATCCTGCTCATTATATGACATCCTCTTCTCACTTTTAAATTTGACGTTCGGCAATGCCTGTTGAGGACTACATTTCTCCTTGAAACTCAGATTAACTTGAAGGGCAATGTTGAATGATTTGTGTATATATTTAAACAATATTATGCTGTATGACTAAAAACAACAAAACAAACGAACGTTAGCCGCTCTAAAAAAAGCAGAGAGCGCACTCCCATACCGCTTTTAGCTTGGCGGTAGTGAAGAAAGGCGACATGCTTGCCCGCGAGGTCCTCCACGTCTCGCCCTTGGAGAGCACAATGTACCTCGAGAAGACGGGGTCCATCTCGTAGATGTGCATCATGCGCTGAGGCAAAACGAATAACACGACGTTGGTTGCATGTTATTTATGCTGTAAATGCATGTGTTTGGAAAATACAACCATTATTGAGGTTTAAAAGGGTGCTGAACCACCGCTCAAACTAGGTGAAAAAACGCATTCCGCGGATAGCCTACGCGGCCGGGAACATCTCAGCCGCTCATTTTGCACTCTTGCGCGGCGCGTAGGGTTCAGAAGCGGAGCGCGGAGTCACCTTATTCTCAAACGCTTCCAGTTACTTTTTTGCTTCAATGCATAAAACAGCGTTTTTTTAAGAAGTAACTGGAACGCCAGTGGACGCCTTGAAAATTATCTCGAAACTGGTGCAGTTCTGAGAATCCGTTCCAAGTGGATACGCTTTGCGAACTCATCGGTTATAATTCGTAGATTCAAATATCTGCCGTACAGTAATTAATTATACCATTTATCAGCGTAATTCTTGCAAATCAGTTCTGCCGAATCCCGCAAGGTGGAAGAAGTATCATAAAAGGAAAAGTTTGTTATCCACCCGAATGTAGCATGAATCGCAATTATGTTATTATTTAGTCATGCATTTTTATTTCTCGTAGAAATAATGGCCGCCTCTTCGAATAATTGAGATCAAGGGTTAGAATTGCGCAATCTGCCACAGGCATTTTTTTTTAATTTTTGACCTTCTAAAAAAATAATACCCGGTAAAGCGTTCAGCGTCTATACTCCATCTCAGAAGTTGTTCGCAGCACGGTGGAAGCTGCAAGACTCTTTACCCAATAGGTAGGCCGAATGCCCCTCGTTGTGTTCGAGATGTGTTCATCCGCGCCGCGCCGTTCGGTCAGGCTTCTGAATTCGTGGCATACGACGTGCATGCGCAAAGTTCTCAACACGTCACGTATCGCTGTAATGTATCACGCACCGAGCAGCAACAAAACTTTCTACTGTCGCAATTACTGAAACAGTTACGCCCGGAACTGTTTCTGCTGGGCAAGGATATTGCCTCTGTACACCTTGGACCTTCGGCAGTACTGCAAAGGAGTTGTGAGAAGGAGTCGAGCGCCATGCTGCGGCGGAACCTTTCCACAACCTACCTACATCTCCCCTCTTGCTTCTTAACTCTCTTTACTCTTCCCCTCTCCCCCACCCCTTGATGCTGAACCGTGCTTCCTTATGGGTATCGGAAGGTAGCATCATCGTCCTTTCTGTGTACCACTGTATATAGTCGAGCGCTAGTGCGCACTTACTGCGGTCTGCAGCATGCGTATCGTATTGAGCTTCGTTTTGAGTTCTACAAAGTGAACAATGTGGATTTGCCTACAATCCGTGCAGGACAAAGCCGGTCCCCACGTCGTAGTACTGTCAGGCTGGAGCACGCGAACTTGCATTCCAACCCTACATGTAATGCATTTGACAATAGCATATGACACTAGCGCGCGGCCACACGTAGCTGCGTCTGTTGCGTAGCGTAAATACCGTGGCCGCCGCTGGGTGCCGCTACGAGGCTGCTCGCCGCAACGCCGTAAGCGGGGTACTCTGTCGCCCGCCGCGGTCCTCGGAGGACGTTGAGGGCGAATGGGGAAGGTAAATACTGCGCTCGGAGCAATTACGCTCGCACTAAGTCTTTTTGAAAATTTATTTCTGTTACGCATTCTTAAGAACAGCATACATATTCATGTGGTGTCCTTGAGGCTTCGAAGAAATGTACTTCAGGGCCCCTTTAAACGAGTGATTTCGCATTCCTAAAGCAAGGCACTGTAGGGCTGGTTCCACTAAAGTAGGTGCCAACAGAGACAAGCTACCTTCTGCTGCTTTCTCCACCGATAAGTTATTCACAACATCACTCTCGCATATAGCATCCACTCTACCACTACAACATACTTGTGCGCAATGCTATCTTGAAATGACTTAGCATTGTGCTGTAGACCGCTTATTCGGCTCAACTCGACATTGTGCCCCGTGTTTTAGCAAAAAAAAAAAACAAGCATGCTCTCCGTAGACTGCACTAAGACAGAAATGAAATGGAGGCTCGGATTGGACGCATTCTTCTGAGGAACGTGAGCTGCTAATATTAAAGCCAGTAGAGGTTCAAGGGCCCTATGCGCCTATTTCTCAGCCATCGCTATAATATTCGTGCCTAATGGTTCGAGCATGTGGCAACGGCTTTTAAAAAAAGTTCCGATGAAAGAAGATGACGTCCTTTACACTGCTTCCTCACAGGACTTCAGATGTTACCGCCACAAAATTGACGTGACGGCTTTACGAGACTCTGGATACTCTGGGACATCTTCACTGAAATGTAGTTGTTATTTCCTGTTACACATTCCGTGCTTATATCTGGCTTATCAGCCTATCCTTGCCTTCAAAATGAAATCAAATTAAAGCAAATTCGTTTCACATCCAATGCATGATGTATGCGGCACAGACGTATTTGGCTTGACCGGGGTCTGCGCCCTTTTCAAAATTGTCTAAAAGTAAAGAAAACAAGAATTAGCAACCGCAATCAGACATTGTTAGATAGCATTGTACAGTGGCATGAGGGGAATCTAAATATACGCAATGAAAAATGGTGGTTCGAGCATTGTAATACAGGGGCAATCATCATTGTTGCAGAACTGTAGGGAATGAAGTAAGTAATCAGAAACCAAATGAATTTAACAAGGACGGTAAGGAGTGGGAGAGTAGCTCTGTTCCATAATATATGCATGCGGGGGTATGAACGAGGTCGCATTATGACGAGTGTTGTATTTTTTTATGTTCTTGCATAAACTGGATAGGTGCTCAATGTAAGGTACCGTTCCAGGAGTAATTCATTGAATAACAAGTTACGGGACAAACTTGAAGTTTCTTTCAAAGGGGTTCAGTGTGTGCGTCATAGGCCGACTTGCTAATAGCATGCACATCCTTTTTCTGTAGTAGAGAAAGTTTAGTAATGTTTGACCCTGTAGTGTTTCCCCAGACAAGGTGACAGTAGTTTAGGTGTGAAAGAAAGAGAGAGTTATATACTAATAATTTGACGGGAGTGGGTAGAGAAGAGCGTACGTTCGAAAGGGCACCCACGACGCCTGCAAGTTTACCGCTGAGCATATCAATATAATACAATATAATGTTTATTCCAGGTTAAATCTCCATAAAAAATGACGCCAATGCATTCACTGAGGAGGTTACATCCACAGTTGAGTTTCCATAGTTATACGGTCAGTAATATTAGCCCTAGAATTTTAGGCTGAACTAGAATGGCTTTCGTTTTGTTCGGGTTAATGGTTAATGAGTTTCCTTGACACCGTGTATTAAGCTTATTTATTGCTGAATTTGCGCAACTAACCAGTTCACTACAGCTAGCAGACCTAATTAATAAGGTGGTATCGTCGGCATAAATATATTTAGCCGCTGAATTAATGCTTGTTATGTCGTTAATATAAACATTAAATAATAGCGGCCCGAGAATGCTCCCCTGAGGCGCCCCACTTGTTACTAATTTAAGATCTGGTGTATGATTTCCTATTACAACCACTTTACATTGGTACTCTGATAGCTCTTTATTATACTTAAAAATTGGCCTCTAACCCCATGGGTTTCCTGTGAGTGTTTCATAGATAATACGATCGAAGGCCTTGGAGAAGTCTATGAACACCCCTAGTGTTAATAACTTTGTTCATATGCGTTAAGTATGAACTCTTTTTTAGGCTAAGAGTGCCTGTTCCGTCGAACGTCCTTTCGTGAAGCCAAATTGATCGTCGGTAATGATGTGAAGTTTTTCACAACACGAAAGCATTCTAACGTTAATCAATTTTTCAATACATTAGAAAAGACCGGTAGGATCGATATAGGTCTGTAATTGAATAATAGGTTCTTATAACCATCTTTAAAATAACAGTAACTTTCGCTACTTGTAGTGTTTTCTGAAATGTACCATTTAAAAAAGCGAGGTTAAAACATGCTGTAATACCGGGGGAGATAATATATGACATACATAGCAGGGCTAATTTGCAAGCCATCAATATCAGTGCTTCTACTTTTCCGAAAATTTATCAATGACTTATCTCCTGAGCACTGGTGGGTGTTAGAAATGCACTGACAGGATTATTAGATGTAAGATGGCCTAAGCTAGCAGGATGATGAGGGCTGTTAATAAGAGAAGTGAAGTAATCATTAAACGAATTTGCTAATAATGAACCTGACATTGGTGTGCCATTTAGATTTATTTGATGAGACTGCTGCGCATTCCGCTTTACTCTCCCTAGCGCACCATTTAGCCTTTGCCAGACGTGTCGTACGTTTCATTATCTGTGGATAAATATATTATGCATATAATTCTTTTTAGCCTCTCTGAGGGCATGTGTTAATTTGTTTATGAAAGATTTAAAATTTGAAAGTCATTTACATCTCTTGTTTGCAAAAATTTCTATACAGTCTATCTTTTTGTGTTATTTGAGATAGAAGGCTCTTTGTGATCCAAGTTTTCGTACTTTTCTGTTGCGTGTTTCGTTTATCGGAAAATGTTTGATGTAAGTGGATTTAAAACAGATGCGAAAAGCAGTTATAGGCCAAACAAGGTTCAATCTCATTGTATATTTCCGACTAGTCTATGTTCAGCTCATCGCTTCAAAATTGGTCTAGTGAAATCGGATTGATATGCTGAAATGAGATTGGCTTCTTTATTGGATAAGCGACATGGTTATGTGGGTCAGTGGTAAGAAAGATTGGGAAGTGATCACTGATGTGTACGCCAATTACGCCCGAAAGCAAACTGGAAGTGGGGTTGTTTGTGATAAAAAGGTCGAGCAACGTCTCATTGTTATTTGGACACGAGTGGGCTCAATTATGGGTTATTTGAAGCATTTGACTCTAACACCATTAGGAATCACGCTTTGTCGGTGATGCGTGTAGTAAGTTTATGTTCTATCACCCTCTATAGCTAGCTTTGATCCAGTTTCGGTATTGCCCATACTAAAAAATTTTCCGGGGATGCAAGGAATGCCGCTGTATTACCATTTCGGGGACGATATAAACAGAGAAAACGTTGTCACCGTTTGAGACCGTTAGGATTTCAATATCATCAGTCATTTCAGTAGTCAGGAACGATATTCAATTCCAATGAATTCCTTGCCGTGAGTAATACACCACCCCCTTTTTTCACTGCTAGGTTTAAGTAATGTGGTGTAACCAGCAGCTTAAGTACTTCGTAATAATTTTGGTACCAGGGGCACTATAACGTAAAATTATTCCAAACTGTTTCGATTACAATTTCTGCAATCAGCCTCCACGATTGGTCGAAACATTTTCGGGCCACTCCCAATTTCGCCTGTCTGTCACGCGACGTCACGAAAACCATGATAGCTCCCCATCTGATATAACGTGTACACACTGAATATGCATGATTAAACCTCACAAAAGAAAAATCATCATTCCCGATTCGACCCTTTTCACCATTAGCCCTGCTATTGGTCCAATGTTTTGACCAATAGCAGACTGCACCGTTCTGAAAGGAATATAAGATGGCTGCCCGCCGATCCCTCAGGCCCTCGCTAGTCGCACCTGCCGGTGAGCATGTATTTATTTGCGCATGATAAACCTTTATGCGTGGCAGAAAAACGTTTTCGAGCCCTTCGGCATGCATATGACATCTCTCTGCCATCTTCCTTGCTGAGGATCCGTTTTAGCGGCATTCTTATCCTTCTGTTACACGCCGCCGTGATTTCGACCAGCCATCGCAAGCTAAGTAAGGCGAAGCGGACCAATCGGAGAAGCCGGCACCACCCTCTTCATGCGGTTATCTATTTTCACTGTGCTGGCTCGGCCCCATCGAAACCCTCTCCACTAGAGCGCGCTCCTCGCCTCTGTCAGGCAATTAGATAAGAAAACCACTGAGTGTAGATAATGGTATTGGTTTTGAAAGCAACAAAGGTGACCTATAAACGAGGAGTGTTTGATTGGGTTGTTCAGACAACGCTGCGGGTCACCGCCCGATGCCTGCGTCAGTGGTTACGTAAATTTCACGTCAGGAGTTTGGAATCAAAACAGCTTCCAATAATTTTACATTATAGCGCCCCGTATCCACATCATATGTGAAGCTAAAACGTGAAAATAAAGCATGCAAGTCGTCTTCTTTGTTCCGCGCAGACTGTGCGTTTAGAAGAATAAAAGTTAAGCTAGACTTCATTGTTTTGTGTAATGCGCATACATCTCTCGGAGTTAGGAATTTACCCGCCTTGCCCATGTATGCCATTCCACTGTGATGCATCAGGCACTATTATAATACTGTAGAAGTGGAATTGATGCAGGTGTCCGCGTTTTTGGCAGGGCGTCGGAACTGGTAGAGGCGATGCGTTCACCTTTCGTTATTTGCATACTTTATATTCTTCACCGCGAGTACGCATAAAGGTCGATGCCTTGTTTTCTTCCTGTAGTATAAAGGGCAGCCGTATACGTATATTTTTCTACTCTCTGCATCAGCACTTGTCGACGTGAGTTGAGTGAACTCAAATTTATATTATTCGGGTTCTGTAATGCGAGTCTATTGTATGGACTGTGGGCATAACACATTAACCAGAGGATCTGGTGATTGCTTTTTCTTTTGTTCCCGCCTAACAAGGAAACTTCCGAACACACTCATTAAATTGAATTACGTACTGCATGTGATCATTCGAAGTTCAAGACTTGTTTATTATGCTCCTTTTGTTAAATTTTGCGTATCCTTCACATGCACGTAAAAACTGTCATCTCTCATACATTTTGGTCTTTCTTTCATTACGCTGGTGCAAGAAAATGTCACACTGACCTAGCCATTTACTACTACTAACTACTGTACTGGCCGACCTCCCCCACCTGCTGAAAGAACGTGTCATGCAATTGAAGGCAGGCAATACAGCAAAACAAAATTCCGCTCGATGCATGGTATAAGTAGAAACGCATGTACTCACCCCGCGACCTTGAAACTTGCTGAACTCCTTGAAGAAGACTTCGTTTATAATTTCCGGGTCTTTTACTACCATGAACGGGGTATCACCTAGAAAAAATCTAGTCGGAGAAGCAGAATCTTAGCTCCTCGGAGTGGTCATGTTTGATAAAAAGGAAAGGCTGGAGTGCAAGAGCAGAATGGAAGCACCACCCAAATTGGGGAGAAGAGAAGCAAAATTCATCGACGGATTACGATACTCCCCAATGGGAAATTGGAGCGCAGCTCTATACGCTTTATACGCTCTATACGCTTTATTATATGTAGCTCTATATGCTTTATTTCGCCATATATTGGCTGGCCTGGACAATCTCTCTCGTGCGGCACGTTGCAAATGGAGCGAAGTGTGGCTCGACGGCATCGCTCATCGGAAGATCGCAAGAGGAAGCGCGTGGGTGGACGCGTGGCCGCGATTCAGAGCAGCCGCCGCAGACAACCTCCGCTCATGCAGCGCTTTGTTTCCATGCATAAGACGCGCGCTACACTGGCGCTATCTCGTAGCCTTCGTCGCCGCAATGCCCCACGTGCGCCGCACTACCCTCTTATGGTATCTTCGACTGGTCGCCTCGGAGCGCTCTAGATTGCTCCCACGAGCGGCGTTGTCTTCGGCTGGTTGAAAGAGGGTGTGCGCCTTGCGTTCGGCTGGTTCTTTTCGATCGCTCTCCTCCCGCGTCGAGCGCTCTGAGGCGCTCCGCGCCCTGTCGTCGGAGCAGTCGTCGAGATGAGAGCGTTTCCAGCAACGTCATCACAGCACAGCGTCGCCGTTCTTGGCGACGGTCCACCGTAGCCTAGGCAACCTAGGCCACAGCATGCTGGCGGATCAACGAACGGTCGTCCCACCGGCTCATCCGCCGGTTTAGCTTTAGATAGGCGAAACATCGGACGTTAGCAGTAGTCAGGTGGTTTCGCATCTGCCATTTCCTCCTCCGAGAGCGACTCACACGTTCGGCTTGCGCGCTTGTACTCTACCTCCGAGTTCGGGGAACGCCGGATCTGCACGACTCTGCTTCGGGGGATGGATGCGACCAGTCGAAGATACCATTAGTCAAGTACCGTATAACGTCCGGCACATATGCGGTATATTTTCGTTCCAGCGTAAAATGATGTATATAGGCGGACTTTCAAGTAATATTATGCGTGACAATAGCTGCGGCGGCAGGCTAAGCCCGCTTTAAGGTACGGCCACGCTAGCGGCAGAAAACGCTGGCGTCACGCCGCGAGCGGCAAGCTGCCGCGCGTCAGCTCCTTGCCGCGAGGCCGCCGTGGCAAGCGCGTCTGGCCGCGTGGCAGCGTGATGAGATCTCCCGAGCTCTCCGAACGCGCGAGCAACACTGCGAGCGCTCGTTGTTTCATGCGGAGACGACGATCGTCGATTGCAAACCCGGCGCGCACCGGAGGCGGTCTGGTTGTGATGGCTCCGTTACGTCACCCTCGTCGCTCTTGATTGGTTCTTCATCTAGCGGCACGCGGCACTTGCCGCAGAAATGGGTCTCGAACCCATTTCGCGGGGCATGCCTCAAAACCCCCGATTCCTGCCACTTCTGCCGCGCGCGGCATGACGCGTTGCCGCCCGTCCTGCCGCGGGCAGCAAGTTGTCGCGCGTCAGCGCTTTGCCGCGAGGCCACCGTGGCAAGCGCGTCTCGCCCCGCGGCAGCGCGATAAGATCTCGCGCGCTCTCGGAACACTGAATCACCGTGAGCAGAAAAGGTACGATCGGACAGCGTCCTCAAATCGCTCGATGGAACCGCGAGAGATGACGATCGTCGATTGGAAAGCCGGCGCGGAGCGGCGGCGGTCAGGCTGCCATGGCTCCCTGACGTCACCGTCATCGCTCTTGATTGGTTCTTCATCGCGCGGCACGCGGCAATTTGCCGCAGAAATGGGTCTCGAACCCATATCGCGCGGCACGCCGCAAAACCCCCGATTCCTGCCACTTTTGCAGCGCGCGGCATGACGCGTTGCCGCGCGTTCTTGACGCGCGTTTTTGCCGCGGGTTTTTTGCCGCTCGCGTGGCCGTACCCTTATGGCACGTACACACTAGCGGCAAAACGCGCGCGGTGCTCCGCCGGCGGCAAAACGCAGCAGCGGCAGGGCGGCCACACCAACCGGCGGCGCGCCGCTGCGGCAATCACGTGACAGACTAGACTCCTCTCCCCTTCTCGACCTATCCGGGAGCTCACGCTTGCAGATGATAGTGCGAAACGAGAAACAAGCGGTCGGGCGGGTCCGCATGGCACCAGTTTCCCGCGCGCACGTCACGGAAGCGGGCCGCTCTCATTGGTCTCCTTCATCCGCGGCACGCGGCAAACCGCAAAAAATCGGTCCAGGAGCGATCCCTGCCGCGGCAACAAAAACCCGTTGCGCGGCTGCTTTCGCGGCGCGCGTCTTGCCGCCGGCGGCGCGCCGCCTGCGTTTTTCCGCTAGTGTGTACGTGGCACTATGCGGCCATGAGCGGACGCAACGTTTATATGCAGCCCTGCAAATTTGTCGCGCTTCTTGCGCGCCAAAGCGTTGAGAGAGCGTTACAAAGCAAAAGCTGCAAGGAGCAGGGAGGGATATGCTTTGAGGAAGAAAGAAAATTGAAAGGCAGAAGCAGAGAACGAAGAGAAAGAAGTCGACGCCTCAGCGTTGCTTTGATGGCGGAAGAGGAGGAAATGCTGCGCGGGCCGGCAACCTCCATGGCCGGCCGCGAAGGAGCGAGAACAGGGCGGATGAGACGATTGTTTTCGGCAGTAATTATTGTCATATCTTTGTACCGGCGACGTTATGCGACTGTGTTCGTCGCATAAGGGGTATAAAGGGAATGAAAGGAAACAGGAGAGCCGGGATCTAAAATAGAAAAGAAGAGAATGTGTGCGCATCAATGCGATGCCGTACACTACAGCAACAACCCGCATGTCAAGTAGCAGGGCAATGCAAGGGTGTTGACACAGTCTGACCAATACTTCTGTCCCGCAACAAGGGGCAATTAAGCGCAGTCAAGTGTGGTTTTCTAGCCACACCACAATGAGGGCAGTCAAATAAAAGACATTGGATCGTTATCTCGCAGCCTCAGAAGTTTACGGTTAAATTGAGGTCTGTTTTGTGCAAGATCACTACTATGTTGCCTCGAACAACTATTGAACAAAACATAGCCCTAACATGCCAAGGTGAAGCAGTTTTTCGAATTGTCTAACATTGAGTGGAATATTATTTTTCATTCCAGGTACGAGGGTCACCTGGAGGCCCAGGAGTCATTAGGACAAATAACTGTGAACATATATGAATGATATCTAATGTTTTTGTGATGACGGAACAATTATGTCAAAAGAAAACACGTATTTAAAAATGCTGTTTTCCCTTGTTAGCAATGTATACATAAAAAACTTCACTTGGATCTCTCTGCATTCGCCCAACCACTGCCGTAGTTATACGGAGTGTTCTCCGGAGGGCAAAAGAGTTCTTCAATTCAAATAGGTACGGAGGTGTGTTCGAAAAGAAACCAAACTTATTCTACAACATTTTAAGCTCTGTCCCCCTCAAAGTAGTCCCCTCTTTTGGCAATACATTATTCCTATTATCTCATCCATTTTTGGAAAGCCTCCTGGAACGCTTTTTCTGGGATGGCGCATAGGTCTCGTGTCGCCTTCTCTTGAAATTTCTTTTATGGCTTGAAAAGACGTCCTTTCAACCTTGTTTTAAGTTCAGGAAACAGAAAAAAGGCTTCTGGGGCTAGGTCTTGAAAGTACGGTGGATGAGGCACAACGAAATTGTGATGTTTTGCTAGATAGCTGCAGACAAAGAGCGACGCGTGACCTGGCACATTGTCACGTTGCAACAATTAAGTCTGGGTTTCCCCCAATTCAGGCTTCCTACTGCATACATCATCCCGCAAACGCGCTAGAATTCCTTGGTAGACTGCCTTGTTACCATCTGACCACGTGGTACAAATTCCTGATGGACTATGTCTTGCCAGTCAGAAAACACCACCATTACCTTGATTTTTTCGCTGACTAATGCGTGCTTTCTTGGACGAGAAGACTGTTCGCCCACCCACTGCGACGACTGCACTTTTGTTTCAATATCAGAGACATAAACGCATGTATCATTGCCTGTTGTGATGTTACAGAAGTTTTCATTATCATTGCCAGTGGCATGCAGTTCCTGGCTTATTTCAACACAGGGGTTTCTGATCGACACTCAACAAACGCGGCACGAATTTTGCACTGACCCGACGCATCTCAATTTTGTCATTCACAATAGGATGCCATGATCCTATGCTGATGCTTACTTCGTCAGCTATTTCTCGAACAGTTAAACGACGATTTCCGCGAATTACAGCGCGCACTCTCTTGACATGGTCATCATCTGTTGATGTGGAAGATCGTCGTCCAGGCTTGGGATCGTCACCAACCGACATTCTGCCTTGTTCAAGATGCTCAAACCACTCATAGCACTGAGTGCGACTCATACAGTTTTCACCGTATGCATGGTTAAGCAACTGAAATGTCTCTGAAGTTTTTCCAAGTTTAATTGTAGCAAAATTTCACACACACACGTTGTTCTTTAACCTATTTCGTTGTTACACTGGCACTAATCCAGCAAACAGCTTGTGCACGTGCTCACTTCTTTGTAGCTCCCCAACTAGCGGTCAGAGCGATACGCGGCAAATCGAACTTTGTTGCCTAAACCCGCTGCTACATGCGTTCGGTAGCCGCAGCGTGCTCTCTGCCGGTTGGCGTGCCATTTCAAAAGTTTGCTTTCTTTTTGAACACACCTCGTACATTTTCAAGCAGCGCTTTCATTCTTTCTTTTTTTTCATCCTAGTCATGGATAGCTATTTTTTTCTTTAAAGCTGCGAACACTTAGCTGTCCATATTCCTCATTAGATAACTTATCTATAGAAAATGTGACCTTACAGTAAGTTTAGTACATAAGTGTGTTCTGTTCCTCATGTTGTACTTATCTCATATTTTACGTAGTTTTGGTTATAAACAAAACTTTTTTTAATGAACGAGAAAATGGCGAACTGAGAGGCCCAACTCTTTTTGGTCGCAACTGCATGAAGTATACGCAAGTTAATGTGTTATGCTTGTTTCACATTTTAAAAGCTGCAGGCACTAACACTGCCTATCTGCTTTTTTATTTCTTGTTGCAGTTTGCCTTTTACTTGTTGGTGTCAGAGCTTGATATATAAGTCCCCATTCTGGGTAAAAAACCTACAGTGAATCTATGGTGGGCACTTGTCACTTTGTTGTACTGTAAATAAATCATTCTCCTTTGAAAAATATGATCTTTGTCTGTGTCTGCATGAACGCGTCTGCATGAATGTACAGCATGCTTTCAGATGGCGTACACAGATGAAGTGGCCATTCCGCAAAAGCATACTTAACGTGGTAGGAGAAAAATATGTGCTTTTAATAACTGTGCATATAGGGCATAGTTGATACAACGAAGGTAGAAGCACTCAACTAATGTACGCGATACCTAAATCCGAATTCAATCTCTCGTTCGAGATAATTAGGTATGCTAGCGTGCAGTCCATTTCACCTGCTTGCAACCACTTCATGGCACACCTTCCTTTGCCGGACACAGCACAATAGCGCATACCCGCTTAATACAGCGCGTGCACTTTATTACAGTCTGCACGGTGCTTTCTTTTCCTTTTTTGAGATAATTAAAAGTAATTTGTGCATGAATGCGGCTCGTCTTGCGCACGGTGATCCATTTGCATTCCAGATAGCAGACAGTGCTCATTGTGGTGGTGCTGATCATATAAATATATCGCAAGATACAATGGGCAAATCGCACTTAGTCCACGTTCATTTTGCGTCGAAGCCATCGACTTGAAATGGTAGTAATGGAGCTGTTGTAAGCTTCGACACGCCGGCAAAATCCCTGCCTTGTTATACGAAATTTCAAACAATCGATTCGTTCTTTCAAAGACAGTCGCCGCAGTAGCAAAGTGACTTTAGCAATTCGGCCGCACCTGTCGCATTCCGACGGAAATGCAAAAACGCTTGTGTCGCTTGCAAAGCAGTGAAGCTTCCGATATTTGCAATTCTGTTAAGGTAAGCTCACGGGCGGAGATACCGACGCGCCTTGCTGCTTCAAAATACTGAATGATTAACTACAACGGAGCAGCATAATAGGATCGGTTCGAGAGCATTCTTCGTGATACTCACAAAAGCTATATATGTCAGTCTTAAGGACAGGGCATCCCTGTTGAGGGTTGAGGCCAGCGCAGGTGAATGGAAATATTTGTTGGTTCAACAAACTTAATTAGACGGGCCGGCAAAATACCGCCCGCTTATTCGACGTCTCAGAATATCGGAGCCGTATTGCCGTTATACCGTCGAGGCAGCGCAACAGCGCGGGTCAGTTATAACTGAACCTTCTGAACGAGGTTGAAAGTTTCTCAAAGCCGAGTTCCCGGTTAAACAGCGACTGCAGCCACAGCATAGCGAATAAAGAGAAAACATTGAAGAACAACATTTGCCTGACGAAGCAGTTTTTCTTTTCGTGCAGCTCCCATGCTCCGTAATCCTACCCCGTTTAGCCTTTCCACCCCACAAGACAGCTGTTGAAAGCGGTGTTCGTATACAGCTACTCATTTAAATGCATCTACTATCACCAACCACCTAAGCATCGGTAACAGCTACACAAACTATATGTATACCACGGACGATCGCCGATGGTGAATGATCAACATAAAACGACAGCCTCGGAAGCACAAATGAATCTACAAATCGCTATGCGAGTCCTGCGTGACAGCGTAGTGATGTGGAGCCGTGGTTAGCTTGTTTGGTTCTCACGCGGTGTACCCGGGTTCGATTCCCAGTGTTCCCATGTTTGTGTGATGTGTGTTATCAATTTCCTATAACGTGGCTCTATGCTATGTGTAGAAAACAGCGCGCAAAACCGGTCTGGACGCCACCTGTGTAAATAAATAGTTCTTTTAGTAAAAAATACCCATTGGGCCGCATAATTTTGAGCCGCATAAGATTTGAGCCCCTTAGTAAGGCGGGCGGATTTGATCTGAAATACCGCATAAAAATGTTGGGTTACGCGTGACGTGCAGCAAGCGGCCCTACTATGAGCCATTTAAATGCGGGCCGCATATACAAGAGCCGCATAAAATAGGCCGCTTACAGTAAGCCATTTATAAGCGTCGAAAGTTTGACCTAATTTCCGCCCTATATGCGTTGTTTTAAGCAGGTATTTGCTAAGAGTGTACGCTTTTCTTGTCGCGCTTTCACCATACCCTCCTGCGCCTTCTGCCTCATGATTCCGTTGCACCCTCCTCTTCGCGCTCTCTTCTCTCTCGGCGCTTTTTTCATACCCCGCTGCGCTCCGCCTTCGCTCTCCTCTTTCGCTGTGCTCGTTCGCTCGACTACGAGGTAGAACGCCAACGCTCGCCACAGGAACGGGCGTTTAGAAGCTGCACTCTAAAAATAGTCTGTGACTTACGGAGCGCCCAGATGACGATGAACTGAAGACCTTTTCGGTTTCTGTCCTCCGTTTCATGTGCGCTCCTTGAGTAAAATATTAATCGTCATCATCTAGCCGAAATATTGACCCTGCTGAAGTTCTCTTCCTAAAGAAAATGTTTGAAAAAAGAGTTCAAGGATAACACTATAAAAACAGCCAGTTATCAACTCATTTTACCTCAGTTTGGAATCATAATGTCCCGTTGTAGGGGGTGATAAGGGAAATGCTTTGGAAATTTCTTAAAAAGAGTCACAAGTTTCTTTAGCGATTTCTTCAGTGTGGTCTTTCAGGACACCGGGCAGATTGAAATACATCAAAGTATACTAATCAAACAGGTAATATTGTCACCCAACTAGTACAGCTAAAATAGTTGACCAGCGAAAGATTGGCAAAAAAAACTTCTGCCTTGAGCAATGTTGTTGTTGTTGTTGCCTCAAAAACATGGCTTTAGCAATGGCTGGTCCTCGGAGAGCGCGCGCGCAACCACGAACTTCATCATTCTCGCCTCAAGGGCCCAGAGCCATCACTTGCCAACTTATTTCGCGTCAATAATAGAAATTACATCAATTACATATTTAACCAAAACAGGCAGACGACCTATCCTAAAACTAAATTCACACGATGCACGGATGGCGGATTCGGCCCGCATGACGAGTACCACGTCGCTCAACTCCGAAAAATCACGCTGCTAGCGGCTCGTCTGCGCGGTCGTTGTGTAATGCATGATTCGGCGGGACTAAACGACGTGATGGTTGTGCGTAGAATTTGGTCCGTCGTGTAAATTCAGCCTAATACGAAACATCAAGCCTTTGATCTTGACGGTTTCCAATCGCTTCACTAGTTGCAAAAAAACTGACATTGCTAATTTTCGCGGAGTATGGGATTCCGGCGGATTTTACCCACCTTACTGGCTCTGCGAGGCTACAGAGCGCAGCTGGCGGCGGCATAGCAGACGCTCATGAGTGATGTCATAATTTCCGCCTCAATGTCCGGCGTGTATGAAGTGGAAGAGATCACTGCCTAATATAAACGTTCGCTTATGCTTAATATCTCATTACATGCTTATCATCCTGTAAAGATGGACAGGAAATATGGCTGGATGTTTCCGTTCAGTGAGCGAGAAGTTGTAGTAGCATAGCCATGTTATCACTAGTCGGTGTTTTAGAGAGGATGACAACGTGGCGAACCTTTCAGACCTCGACATGGACGAAGGTGGATTCCGAATTGTGCGCCATCGTAAAGACAGGGCGAAGGGCATTCCAGTGTTAATCACTGCAGCATCCGAAAGAGCTGATTTAAGGCAAGTGAACCCTATTCTCCTGTATTCTGAGCTTGAAACGATTCTCGGTGGAGCACCAGTGAAGAGTCACTTCACAGCACAGGGAGCATTGCTCTTAGATGTTGAGACAGAAGGACAAGCCAACATCCTTCTAGAGACCAAGAATATCGGCGGCATAGCCATATCTGCCCGTGTCCCACACAGTTATATGAAAAACATGTGCATTGTTAGAGGAGTCCCAAAATGGTACTCGGATGAAGAGCTGCTCACCTTCCTGAGACCTCAGGGAGTATTTCATGCAAGAAGAATCATCCGTCGGGTCCAAACCTCGTCATCTGAATGGGAGTCAAGGCGCACTAACTCGGTGGTTCTCACATTTGCTCCAAATTCTGAACGCCCGGAGAAGATCAACCTTGGTTTCACCAGACACGAGCTTATCGACTACGTGGAGACACCACCACGCTGTTTTAAGTGTCAGCGCTTCGGACATATCTCTAAGTACTGTCGGGGGGAACAGAGGTGCAAGCGCTGTGGGGGACCTCATGATTTTAAGACGTGTGCTAGTAAAGAAAACTCTGTGTGTGCAAACTGCGGCGGCGACCATCCTGCTAGCTACGGTCGTTGTCCTGCGCGGACAGCTGCTCAACGAAGGAACAAGATGTTTGTTTTTGGGTCCAAAGAATGCAAGCGCACCATCGAACACGAAGAAGACACTCAGCGCGCCACAACTAACTGGTTTGGAAAGAGAGTACACTTCTCATTTCCCGCGTCTCACACCGATAAACGAAGTTATTGAGCCAACGCAAACGGTCACCGCCGCTGAGAAACCTGTTGCAAAAGAGTCCGAAAAGCGCACCTATGCGGCCGCAGTGAACCGACTTCAAGCACCACTTGGAAGCAATCAGCTGGAAAACTGCCAGCATGTGATACGCGCTTTGCTCACGGCACTACGTTCCCACGTCGCGAAGATGCCTACGAGTTCAACGAAGGATATGCTGGAAGCAGTGCTGGCTCTTGAGTCAGTAATACTCTGCTCTACTTCCACATACCCTCAGTAGCATAATGGCAATTTCTCGCCCACTTGGTCCACTCCGTCGTCCAAAAGTGCCCCTAATAATGCAATGGAACTGCACCGGTATTCGACAGCGTCTGTGTGAACTTAGCCTTTTCCTTCGAGACATACCTATGCCAATCCTAGCCCTCTCGGAGGCTGGTCTCCCTAATGGAAGGATGATCCCAGGATACATCAGACATGGAAATCCGAGTATACCGTCATTTGCCAATGGAAGTGCGATGATATACATCAGGCGAGAAATACCTCACGTCGCCTTACCAGTGCAAGACCTTTGTTCTACCTACTTGGAAGTCACCGCTGTGCAAGTGTGCCTAGGAAACCGAAAACTCAGTGTGGTGTCGGTGTATATAAGTCCACGCAGGAAGGTCTCCATGGAGGCGTTTATAAAGGACCTTTGTATTCGTTGCCCCTCTCCTAGAATAATCTGTGGCGATTTTAACGCACATCATTCGCTTTGGGGAGATAAGATTACAGATTTACGAGGCAAGGAACTTGTCGCTGCCGCGGATGCTGCTGACTTATGTATCGCGAACGATGGCAAGCCGACTTTCTTCAGACCACCAGATTCATGGAGTGCCATAGACCTCGTGATCCATTCTACAGACCTCTGCGTATCGTCGACAACGGCCCCAGACAGGATGGGCAGCGACCATTTTCCGATCTTCACCAACATCACCGGATTCCACACTGCTGGTCGACAATTCTGTGCTGTGACACGCTGGGACACATACAGAGAAGCGTTGGATGAATCCCCTGGTGAGCTGTTCGCAGATATTCTGCGGAGCAAGAGAGTGGCTACCTCAATGTTGAAACTGCCAGATCATTTCCCTATTCCTGATTTGAAACTAAAGAACCTCTGCGCAGCGCGTAGGAGAGCGGAGCGCAAGCTAATGAGAAAAACGGGAAATACCTCTGCAAAAACGGAATACAACAGGATAAACGCTGTCATCCGTCGTCACACAAAAAGGTTAAGACGAGTTCAGTGGGCTGCTTTCTGTGAGAGCTTATCGGCGTTTACTCCCATGACAAGGATATGGGGAGTAATGAATAGCCTATCCGGAAAGATTCGCCCGCACAGGCCATTCGAAGCACTTGCTTTAAAGCAAGGAAAAGATTTGCAAACCCTTGCAGAAGCTTTTGCAGACGTTTACACATCTGGCAGATCAGCAGGAGTATCGAACCCTATGTTGCCGCAAGCATTCCATACCATGGATGCGCCATTCACTTTCCGTGAGTTGAATTTGGCGCTTAGCAAATTAAGAAGACGCTGTGCTGTGGGTCCCGATTCGATCAGCAATCAGATGCTGACAAATCTGCCATACGATCGAAGACGAGCCCTTCTGGACATATTTAATCACGTCTGGAGCACAGGAGAGATTCCAGAAACGTGGAAGATAGCATGGGTGGTGCCAGTACCCAAGTCCGGAAAGGATCCTGCAAACCTCGCCTCATATCGGCCAGTATCGCTAACATCATGCGTATCAAAGTTGATGGAAAGAGTAGTATGTACGAGGCTAACGTGGTATCTTGAGCAAGGAACTAGACTGCCATCGTGCATGACCGGCTTTCGTCCACGGTTGAGTGCCCAGGACAGTGGCTTGGATTTACTAAGCCATATCGAGCACCATCGCGCAGACGGCCTTTCCACACTCGCCATCTTTATGGACGTTGCCAAGGCATACGACTGTGTGCTTCATACAGGCATCATCAACGGACTCCAAAACATGAGCGTCTCGGGAAATGCTCTTCGATTCGTCCATGAATTTCTCAGAGATCGGTGTGCCCAAGTTAAGCTCGGCAGTATACTGAGTGATAAACGACGAATTTCCCTCGGTGTCCCACAAGGAAGCGTCCTATCTCCCTTGCTTTTTAACGTTGCCATGGCCAGCCTTCCAGATGCACTGAAAGTAGGTCGGACGGCAGTTAAAATGTCTATCTACGCAGATGACATCTGCATTTGGATCTCGGGGTACCAACACAAACGGTTGGCCCGGATAGCCCAGGGCGCAATCACCACCATCGAACTCCACTTATCGACGCTTGGCCTATCTTTATCAGCGGAAAAATCTGCCTTCATGCTTTTCCCGGGAGTGAGACGCAAGTCAACACGCCTGACGCTGAACATCAGAGGGCATTCAATTCGTCGTGCAAATCATGTTCGATTCCTGGGCGTCACCATCGACAGCAAGCTACTATGGCGTCGTGCGGTCGAAAGTGTTGTGGCTGCATCAGTGCAAAGAGTCAACGCACTTCGTCGATTGGCAGGTGTACGTTGGGGAAACAACCCTATGTCCATGCTTAAACTGAACGCTGCACTGATAACAAGCCGCATTCTCTATCAGCTCCCTCTGATATCACCGTCATCGAGCCAATTCGAGCGCTTGGAGGATGTGCACAGAAAGGGACTTCGCTTGGCGATGGGAGTTCCACAGACGGCTTCAAACAAGAAAGTCACTAATGAGGCAGCGTCCCTTCCACTCCTCCTCTTGGCATCTCAGGCGTTGCTGATGCATCTATTAAGGCTGGGTGAGTCCCGCGCAGGCACGGCGCTTCTCCGGCGGCTAAGAGCAAGAACTCGCTCACATTTTCATGCGGCGCTGAATACTTTCCGATTTTTAGGATTGCAATGGCCTAAACGAAGTCGCCCTGACCCGCCATGGTCCTTTTTGGACGTTACATGCAGCCTCAGTGTACCCCACCTACCGGCGAAACGCACCATTTCAACTGCAGAAGCAAAGTTTATTGTGCTGGAACACTTGAGCACAGTGTTTCAAAGCCACCTACAAGTGTACACAGATGGTTCGGTGTGCGCACAAACAGATAGCTGCGCAGCGGCTTTCTGCATACCATCCCTTGATGTGTCATGGTCTGGCCGACTGGATCGCGTTGTCTCCTCTACAACAGTAGAAAGCGCCGCAATCACCGCGGCTTTGCGGAAACTACGGGCCTTCTCTGCACGAGATGTCGTGGTGCTGACGGATTCCAAGTCAGCGTTACAGAGATTACATCGTGACCTACCTTTAGAGAAATTTACAAGGCAATCTCTGGCACTGATTAACGATCTGACAAGCAAAGGATTTAACATAAGATTCCAGTGGATACCATCACACGTAGGAATTGATGGAAACGAGAAAGCTGACGCCCTTGCTCGCCTAGCGCTGACATGTGTCCCAAAAGTGAAAGCTCCAAAAGCTTTTCAGAACCCTAAGGGTGCAATCCGCCTTCACTTTAAGGAGATCCACAAGAATCCCCACGAAGCCTGTGTGACTCATGGATTTACCCGCGAAGAAGCGACGCTTTTATACCGCATCAGAACCGCCTCCGCGTACACCCCAGCTTGGTTATTCAAAACTGGGCTTCGCGCATCCCCATTCTGTGCATTCTGTGGTGACATTGGTGACATCGGACATTTCATTTGGATATGCCCGCAGTTTGACACAGAAAGAAAAGCGATGGTCGACAGCCTACAAAAGAGCGGTCTTACGCACGGTACCTTTGAAGACGTCGTTTTCCCCGGAGGGCCTGCGACAATCAGGAAGAGAGCGCAACGACTGCTGATAGCCTTCCTGCGAGACACGGGGCTCAACGACACCTGGTGACACACCCCTGATCTCAACTCGAAGGAGGATCAGGCGGAACAATTGCCGGCTATGTATGCCAGGCTAACCCCGCCTGCTTCGGCACCACCACCACCACCACCACCACCTAGAGTACATGCTTAAAATTTACAAAACAACCCCGCCGAGTGCGTCACGCGCTCTTATGAAACTCATATTAAGCCACTCATGTAAATTACTGCGTACATCACAGCGGTGGCGAGTGTTTCACGTAACTTGAACCAAGCTCTAAAGAAGTGGTACATCTTAGGTTAATTACACCAACTTAATATTGTTTGTAGTCATCATGATATTTTGTGAAATGTAATTAAATATGAATCCCTTCGCTGGGTAGTTCTGAGTGATATCAAGCATTAACAGGATGCATGAAAGATATCAGCTTAGTTCTTAGATATAACTTGTACGCATAAGTTATATTTTAAATTATGATACCTCCGCATTATTATACGTATAAAATACGGAAGGCCTGCGCAAAGGAAAGAGATTTCTTGCATGACAATTTTCTCATGAATTCCAACTCACTGCGAAAAACAGGGAATTTCACTGCTGATATGTTGGTACACGCTGCTATCCGAAATGATGCATTGTTGCTAGTACCTCAAGTGACGAGTGATGCTCGTTGTTTCTTAAAGAATGCGGCTAATTTTCCAGGGCAAATTGGTTTGCAGCCCAGGCAAGCAATTCAATATACCGAATAAGACCAGCCGCTCTGTTTAAACAATTCATGGACCATGGTTAGGCACAGCCTACACCAAGAGCTTCCTGTTTAAAATGGGAGGAGCTGACAGCACTAAATGCTGATTTGAAGAGGTTGAAGACATAGAACTTCTTTTACACTGATCTAATATGACAATCCCCGAAACAAGGTTTCCTCCAAGCTATAATTGCTTTATACAGACGCCCGCTAGCCAATAAGAAAACTCTTGGATGCATCACCGTTAGAAAAATTGCAACCCATTGGTGCACAAGCACCCAAGCAACACGTAACGTTGTGTAAACGTTGCCTGATTGTAACAAATGTCAGGCAACGTTAAACAGCCAACCTCAATGTTGAATGTACGTTGCCAGCTGTATGTTCAAGTGATGTCACAAATAAGTGTAACAGCAACATCCCGACACCCACGTTGTGTCAACGTTGAATGTAAACATCAATTTAACGTGTAAATGCTATCAATGCAGCAACGTTACAAAACAGCACGTTCCAAGAACGTTGCCGGATGTCACCAATACTGACATTAATGCGATGCCAGGCTGCTGTAGCATTTCGCAAGTGTACGTTCATGCAATTATAATATATTTTCATTTTCAACGAACACTCATTTTTATCATACAGTGAGGTATGGAGCTGTATAGTGGTTATGCAGTAAATAATATTTTCTAAGGAACACCATGTTAAATTATGTTTATTGTGCTTCTCCACAGATAAGAACTGCTACAAATGATATTAATTAAATGGCAGAAGCATTCACATGATGAAAATGCTAATTGTTGCAACCTATAATAGACAAAGTTACGCATAAAAGTACTCCCTTCCCGGCCACGGCAGCCGCATTTCGATGGGGGCGAAATGCGAAAATGCCCGCGTACTTAGATTTAGGCGCACGTTAAAGAACCCCAGGTGGTCCAAATTTCTGGAGTCCCCCACTACGGCGTGCCTCATAATCAGAACTGGTTCTGGCACGTAAAACCCCATAATTTTTTTCAAAGTACTCCCTTCTTCTGCACCAAATGCACAAGACCTTGCGACTGCTTGCACACCACATGCCCCTAAAAGTGGAAACATTAAGCAGTCGCCATCATGAATACTGAATGCGCACAAGCCCATGATACCAGCTGCATAAAAATAACGAACACATGCACACTGCACAGAGGACACACACAGATCATATCTACTTGTCTATATGAAAAACAGTGCATTTTTTTCCGTTGCCGTATGGCTTACATCATAGAAATGGCAAGAGAGCAAATGACTATGTTTAATGAGTTTGTTTCATATGCAATACTGTATGACCTTCCCCCCTTTATTTGCTTTAGTTTATGCTGCACTGAATGTAGTGCTATGTTATTATTTTTTCTTTTTTATTGACACCTTCCGATCTATTTACTCACATGTGAGCGCCCGACGCCCTCTGTTGCCTTTGATGGGTTTTTTGGGCTGGTCAAGTTGCCTGCGCGCAACTTTTTATCCAGAAACCCACCAAGTAATTCTTTTCATGGGAAATAATTATTATTATTATTATTATTATTATTATTATTATTATTATTATTATTATAAGCCACTAATCCGGCTGCAAACACATTTCTGCCACACACCACATAGGACATATGCACGCTGCAGAAATTTTTTAAGGAGGAATCTTCGCGAGCCGCCCGATAAACACAGACGGCACCCACACAGGAACACAGGAGCGCAGCCCTCTCACATTGAACACACTGACACCAAAGGAAATGCGGAAGATACGAGTGTAACCTGCGCCACACGAGCTATCAACCCTCGTGGATTTGATCCTTTCCAACTGAAACAGTCACAACGCGCACGGAAACATCGCACACTGCACATGTGTACTTCCGATATCGTGTCAACAATTCCTGAGGCTAGAATTTATGTTGACGACATGATAAAGTTATTTAAGACAAAGTGATGGCGTAAGAAAAGTAGGCAGTATCGCGAAACCTCATGGGTTGGCTTCGAGACAGCCCAAACAGTTCAAATCCCGCCACAGGGACGGCTAGATAAGAATAACGTTAGCTAATATCGAAGGCTATGCTTTTGCTCGCTGCAGACGGCGGAAGCAATTCAAAGGTAAAAATACGTGATAGAATTTCTTTCTGTGTTAAACTATAGCGTAACATATAGGTTGTTCTATGATTATTTGTCTCGCAACATCTATACGTAATTGGGTGCAACCGGGCACAAATTTAAGCGTGTGAGTGTGCCGGTTAATATTTTTGGAATCACAGAGGCCACAACAGTCTCACAAGTATGCACGCGGTGCTGTTGTTATTCCTCCGTGTTGAATGATGAATGATGAAGCGATTAGCGTGTACGCCTTGACCGAAACGCATGTAAGAGATTTGGAGCAGCCGCCTGTTATTGACAATTTTGTATGGGAAGGGTGCAACAGAATGACCGGGTCAAGGAAAGGCGGAGGCGTAGGCGTACTAATAAGGCGAGGTCTGAAGTGGCGAAGGGTAAACGAGACATGTAAAGAGCATTTATGGATTAGCGGCACATGGCAAGGTAAAAAGACGTGGCTGGGAGTAGCTTACCTATGGACAGGTAGTGATAGCGAAGAAAAAAATATGGAGTTGGTTGATTGCATTGCAAGCGATATTAATGAGTTCAGTAAATCGGGCCAGGTGATATTAGTGGGGAGATATGAACGCACACATCGACGATTTAGACGGATATACTGATTACAACGGCTCTCTAGTGCTAGATCTGTGTGATGAACAGAACCTTATAGTAGTTAACATGGAGAATAAGTGTCATGGACAGATAACGTGGCAAAGCGGAAACAGGCAGTCATGTATCGACTACGCCTTAGTCTCGGAAATGGTCTACGAACAACTAGACTAAATGATAATAGACGAAAATGGAAAAAAATAGCCTGGGAAGCGATCATAGACGTTTAGCATTAAAGTTTGGGCGAGATACTAGCGCAGAACATGAACCAATAGCCTCAGAGTTTTTTTTTAAATGAATGACGAGCAAATAACAGAGATCGCAAACAACATAGAGAAGAAAATTGAGGATTTTCCTGCAGCAGTCTGGGAATATAAGAAACTGGTGGACGTTATGCAGCATGAAATAAGGCGGACACGGCAAAACAATTGTTGGATTGTCAAGAGGAAACCACGTAAGTGGTGGAACAAGGAAATAAAACTAGCTATAGAAGAGCGTAAAGAGGCATCTAGGGCTCATCGAGAAGCCAAAAAGTTGGGATTACAAGACGAAGAGGTGCTCCTTAGATGGAATACATACCGGAAAAGAAAAGTGTTGCGAGTGAGCTCGTGCAAGAGAAAATTAAATGCGCAAGTGAACGTTGGGTGCATAACATTCACAAAAGAGACAAAGGCGCTCCAAAAAGATTCTGGAACCATGTAAAATCACTCGGAGCTCCAACTAAAAACTCGCAACCGGCCATAAGAGATGAAGACGGTAACATCTATGAAGGAGATGTTGCCACGAGGTACATCACAGACGTCATTAGGGACAACTTCGGCACGAGAAAAAGCATAGTTCAGACAATAGATCCAGCAACAGCAGAGAGGCCAGAGAGATCACAATTTAGCATAGAAAGCTTTTATTAGAAAAAGGCAGCAGAAAAAGTCCCCAACAACAGGGCAGCAGGACCCGATAAAATCCCATTACAGCTAATCAACAACCTCGGACCAAAAAGCAAGGCACTGCTGACTAATGCCATAGAGCAAGTGATTAGAACAAAGAAAATTCCCGTTGGATGGCATGAAAGCAAGATGAATCTCATCTACAAAGGCAAAGGAGATAAGGATCAGACGAGCTCGTACATGCCAGTTACAGTAACGTCGGTTATATATAGAATGGCAATGCAAGCCATAAAATTAGAACTGTCGAAGTGGGTGGATAAAAACGATGTATTGGGGGAACTACAGAATGGGTTCAGGCCAGGCAGACACTTAGAAGACAATATGTTTATACTAACTCAGTGCATAGAGATTTCAGTAGCTCAGAATAGACCTTTAGGGATAGCATTTCTAGATATTAAAGGAGCTTATGACAACGTATACTGGGAATTGTTCTGGGATATTCTTCAATACGAAGGCATAGATGATGATTTGTGGAGCTGCTGAGGGAGATATATAGAGACAACCAAGTACAAGTGGTATGGTAAGGTCGAAAAGGAAATTAAATGGTGGGAATTCACGAAGCATTGAAGCAACGATGCCCTCTGTCACCATTGTTGTTCACGCTTTACGTCAAGGGTATAGAAAGACGACTGGAAAACAGCGAATCAGGTTTTTGACTTATCCTACATGCGTAATGGAGAAATGGTGCAACAGAAGGTCCCTGGACTGATGTACGCAGACGATATTGTGCTACTAGCGGACAATGAAAAAGATTTACAGATACTTGCGAATATCTGTGGGAATTCAGCGACAAATCTAGGCTTTAAGTTTAGCACAGAAGAATCAGGAATTCCCATCTTTAATGACTACACGAGTAACTTCGTGGTGTCAATTCAACAGCAAGTAATACCCGTACTGAAGCAATATAAGTACCTCGGCGTACACATAAACGAAAGAAAGAATTACTCAAGCAACCACCAAGTAATCTGACAATAAAGGGAAGCGGAATGCAGCAATAATGAAACACAGAGCACTGTGGGGCCACAATAAGTATGAGGTGGTGCGTGGAATCTGGAAAGGAGTAATGGTGCCAGCGCTAACATTCGCAAATGCCATTATATGCTTAAAATCGGATATAATGGCGGGTTTGGAAGTTACCCAAAGATCAGTAGGCCGGTTGGCTTTGGGATCCCACGGTAATACCACAAATGAGGCAGTGCAGGGTGACATGGGTTGGGCCTCTTTTGAAGTCAGAGAAGCACAGAGCAAAATTAGTTTGAAGAAAGGCTCAGGAACATGGATGAAAATAAATGGGCGACTAAAGTGCACAAGTATGTCTACATGAAAAGCGTGGAC
The DNA here is from genome assembly GCF_013339745.2 of Dermacentor silvarum. Taxonomy (NCBI): domain Eukaryota; kingdom Metazoa; phylum Arthropoda; class Arachnida; order Ixodida; family Ixodidae; genus Dermacentor; species Dermacentor silvarum. The sequence goes on from NW_023606306.1 coordinate 173,584, forward strand.
ACAGAATGGAGGAAGAGGTGAAGGAAGTTGACAACCAAGTACAGGATAATCGAAACTGTAAATAGACAACCAGGAGTCATCAGAAAGAAAGTGAGAGAATAGAGACCGTAAATTGGATGCAAATAATGGAAACAAAAAGGACAATGGAGATTTACAAGAATGAGAAGAAAGAAATTAAACGGGGCAATCTGTACGACAACACAAAGGGTTATTTGTGTTATTGCTATTTGAGGCTCGAGCCGGTTGCCTAAGGACGAAAACATACCGGAACAAATATTCGGAACTAGATGAGACATGTGTATGCTGCAGTAAAGATTCATAAACCACTCAGCACATCTTGATGGAATGCGACGGGGTCCACCCAGCGAGAACCGTAGGTAACGTGCAACTCCCGCAGAAACGCTTGGGTTTAAAGTGGAAGGAAACATAAACAGATCAGCCGTAGAGATCAGCAAGAGATGATTAGAGTACTGGCGGAAAAAAAAGCAGGCAAACGATGGATACGACCTGATCTCTTAAAATCGTAGGCAGCGGTACAAGGTAAATTTTTGAAAAATAAAATAATAATGAGAGGTATACAAAAATGCTAGATAAAGAACATGTAGAGTATGCCTGATTAAATGAAGCAGGCTAGGTGACTATTTGTCGCCGCCCTGTTTCAAAGGGGATGCCAATCAATTATCATCGTCAACATCGTGTTCTGTTATGGCGGTCGTATGTGCGGGGTGCTATGACGCGTTTGCGTGATCGTGAGTTTTTGTGTGTGCTGTAATGAAGTGGGTCGCATTTAGCATGCAGAGAAGTGCCTGAAGATACCTTGTGTCATGCTGCAACCTCGCCGTATGCGTGGCGCGCCAGGCAAATGTGGACCAACGATTTTATGCCGTGGAATGCGGCCCCTTTGTTTGTCGTTGTGGAAAGTTGGCTGGACGTCGCAAAGAAATGATGCGTGTTAGCGCGCCTCAGCTCGTCCACTACGCGGCGGCATGTATGCGGGCAGTAAAATCGTCGACGCAGCACCGGCAGCTTGGAGAGCGCTTTGCGAACCCGTCGTACCATTCAAAAGGTAAGTAAGCATGCTGGCTAACAACAGGCGTACTGTGCGATCTTCTCGTGTGTGCCTAGCGTGCGCGAACCTAGGAAATAGAAGTCCCGCGACAAGAGTGCAACCTGTGCTGATGCTTGCTGAACGCTGGTTGTCAGCACATAGTTACGCAAGTTTATTGCTTCGATGCGAAATAGAAAATCATGATAAGCGTTCTCTTCCGATGAGAAATATAACGATCGGAAATAATCGTGATCATCATGTGCGCGCTGTGCGTGATCTCCCGCTTTTCTGCTGAAGTTGCATAATAACGACTCATTTGCCTCTTCACCGATTCTTATTGCAATGATGTTTCCTCGCCTATAAATAGTTCGACGTTGTAAATCTTTGCTTATGAAGTTTTCGTTTACGACAGTTTTAGAAAAAAAAATGTAAGCAATCACAGCTTGCTACTAGTACAACTTACTTTTAAAGACAAGATGTTTGACATATCTTATACGTAACTAAACATGACAGGGGAAGGTTGCTTAAACTGAGTCATGAAAAAAAAAATGAATTGTTTTGCAAACAAACATTTCTTTGCTCTGTGCTGCTGCTGCGTGTCAATAATTTTACTGTGAGGAAAGTGTCCCCATTATCAGTCATCAGTGACTTCTACTTTGTGCACTGTTGCCACCCTGCAATAAGCAATAATGCAAACATTGTTTTCGTGACTATTTTTAGATGCTCCATGCATGTGTAGACAATTTGACGGCTTTATAAAGCTACGTGCCACTGCTTTAAGTTAACACCGAACTTATTTTATAGTGGCGAGGCTGTGGCCCACAACAGTGCCCACATAACGGAGGAGCCACCTGACACCTTGGCTATGCCTGCCGTAACGCAATGTGTAATCTGGATGGTCGGGTCAGGTATGTTTAGTGTACGTGTTCCAAAAAGTAGCATCTCGGTATCATTCATGTCTAAGTTAATCGACATTACTCAACACAGCTTACTAAATAGGTCCGATATTTATGCAGTCAGTCAGTCAGTCAAATAACTTTATTTAAAGGCCCTGCGAGTTTGTGGGACGGGCAAATGGTCCCGCCTAGGTGACGGCCAGGAGCTCTTGAGCTCTGGCGGCTTCCTCGGCCCGCTGGACAGCCCAAAGTTGATAGTCAAGGGCAGAGCTGAGCAACATAGTCTCCCAGCACACGCGGAGGCGATCGTGAGAGGCTGCATCCCCATTATTGTTTGTTATGCCTCGACATTCCCATAGCATATGTTCCAGATTGGCTCTAGAACCACAGTTTTTGCATTTATTTGTCTTACCCATATCTGGGTAAATGAGATGTGAGATTGCCGGGTTCGGATAAGTTCTGGTCTGTAATTGCCGCCATTCGACAGACTGCTTTTTGCTGATCTTTCGGGGAGGTGGTGGGAAAATGCACCTTTTATGCCGTGGAATGCGGCCCCTTTGTTTGTCGTTGTGGAAAGTTGGCTGGACGTCGCAAAGAAATGATGCGTGTTAGCGCGCCTCAGCTCGTCCACTACGCGGCGGCATGTATGCGGGCAGTAAAATCGTCGACGCAGCACCGGCAGCTTAATGTTGTGTGATGTCATTAAATCTGGTCATACGATCCTTCCATTCCCACTCCTCTCCATCCTCGTTCTCAGGAGACGCTAAGGTGCCGGCCGTATTATCGGCCGTGACTCGGTCCGTGAGCCCTCGAGTCACGTCATGCGCCGTCTTATTATTATTGCTGTGTCCTGGCGAGGTGGAGGTGTGAGCGGGTGTCCATATTAAATAAACATCTTTTTCTTGACTTTTGGTACCTGCCATTAGGATTCGTAGTGCTTCAGGAGAGATTCGGCCATTAGCAAAATTTCGTACTGCCGCCTGAGAGTCACTGACTGTTACGTCCGCTTCGGTCTGTGATAGTGCTAGCGCAATAGCGATCTCCTCCGCAGTCTCGATGTTTACTGTACTTGCCGTAACGCATGTTTTGCACTTCTTTTCATGATCAATTACTACGGCTGTAAAGCCGCGCCTGTGCTTGTATCTAGCAGCGTCTACAAATACTGTGTCTTTACTATTCCCAAATTTCTTTTGTATGACAATTGCTCCGCTTTCTCTTCTGCCTTTATGGTACACGGGATGCATGTTCTTTGGTAATGGAGGAACGGTTATCGTATCCCTGACACAATTCGGGATGTCCACTTTGGTACCCAATACCTAGTTTTTCTAGTATGTGTCTTCCTGTCTTGGTCTTGGAAAGGCGTTCATACTGCGCTATCCGCTGCGCTTCTATGAGCTCATCTATTGTGTTGTACAGGCCTAATTCTAATAGCCTGTCGGTACTAGTGCGGATTGGTAGTCCTACGGCTTGTTTATAAATTTGCCTAATGAGGCATTTTAATTTAATCTTTTCTGCAGCGTACAATCTAAGGTAGGGATGACGTATACGATCCTGCGGATAACGAACGCCCGTACCAGTCTGATCATGTTTCCTTCCTTCATTCCACTGTGTCTATTGGCTATCCTTTTGATCGACCTCATAACTTGAGATACTGCCCCTTCCAACTTCCTAATGATTGATCCATTGTTGCCTTTTGCTTCAATGAGCAGTCCCAAAACTCTGATTTTATCAACCTTAGATATGGGTTTATCATCGACAGTCTTCAATTCTATGTCCGTTTCTACATTGTCTGCCCCCCTGTAGCTGTTTGGTTTACGGCCCCTGTAAGTTGGCCTGTACAATAATAATTCCGATTTTTCCGCCGAGCAAACCAATCCGGTTCCCTCTAGGTATTGTTCGACTGTTTCAATAGCACTTTGGAGTGTCTGTTCTATCTGCCCATCATTACCCTCCTTTACCCATAAGGTAATGTCATCGGCATATATAGTGTGGTTAAGGCCCTCAATGTCTTCTAGTTTCGCTGGTAATCCTGATAATGCCAGATTAAACAGCAACGGTGATATCACTGACCCCTGTGGTGTGCCGGCGCTACCAATCTCAATCTCTTCCGAGATGAGGTCTCCCACGGTGATCTTTGCCTTTCTGCCAGTTAGGAAGTCTCGAACATAATTGTATGTTCTCCTTCCTAATCCTAGCTCTTTAAGGCTGCTGAGTATTGTCTGATGTGTTACACTGTAAAATGCTTTCTTTAAGTCTAAGCCGAGGATGGCTCTATTGAATCTGCCTGGGTTGTCTATGATTTGGTGTTTAAGCTGGAGCATCGCATCCTGCGTGGAAAGATTCCTTCTGAAACCCAGCATAGTGGAGGGAAATAGGTCCCTGTCCTCGAGATAGGTAGTTAGTCTCGCTAGGACTGCATGCTCCATCAGCTTTCCAACGCAAGATGTGAGATATTTATGCAACTTGCTGTTTTATTGTGTTCATAGCTGTTATGCACACCTTATCGTATTCTATATAAAATTAGGCCTAACATGTCCTCATGTTAAGTATTTTTTTTGCATCAATCGCTTAGCTGCAAGTTACATTTTAATTTTTCTTAGAACACACTCTATTATCACTTTTTTGTTTTCTGGTTTTGAAACTGTTTCCTATGTTGTAGGTTTTATTTCCGAATTTTGGGTGATTATGCTACACTCTTGTGCAGCTTCTGCGCATGTAAAAATTCAAAGTGTAGTGGGCGAATATGTCATAGGCGTAAGCATTCAGTGTGCTTCCCATTGTTTAACATTCATAATCACAATTATTCCTGTCTTGTTCCTAGAATAACTGCCACTGGAAAATACACATTGGATGAGCTTAAACTTCTTGAAATAATACACGAAGGCCAGTATTCACTGTGCTGCAGTTACTACAGTTCTGAAGTGTTTTCCAGTAAGCTTGCTTTCTTCTCTCCCATGTTATATTCTTGGCAGGCTATCCCTATTCATGCAAGTAGTAGTAGTTGCGAGTCTGTGTCCAGTTACATTATTTTTCACTTTAAGTCAATACATAGAACACGTAGTTAACTGGTAGGTAGTTCGTTGTATTGAGTATTGAAAAATAAGAGCAAAGTAAAAGCAAAGTAAAAGCAAAGTAAAACAGCTTCACACCAAGAGAAGCAGTAGAGCTGTTTCTTGAATTTCTTGTTTTTCAAACCTTAGTAGCCGCTGCTGGCATGAGGGGACACTGTAGAGGCTGAATTCACCAAAATGACGTGCTTATGCATTCGAATTAGTGTGTTTTGTTCCATAGGAATATGTGGTTTCTTGTTTGGACATTGCAGTCCATTCAAAAGTAAAAAGTTAAAATAACCGAGATCAAGTTACTAAGTGTTGACTGTATATATGTGTCATTTTTCGTTGTATTGTTGTGAAGGTAGCCGAGAAAACTGCCTTTTGTTGTTCTTTTTTTTTTCGCTAAGGCGCGCCCAAGCTATCCTCTGATAAAGTACGGGCTTGCTAAGTGGCTTTTTTTCAAGAAAAGCTTACGCCATAACGTCTTGTACTGCGATAGTGAGAAACCACAGAACTATATCATGGAAGTCCACAAAGCTGAGGACTCGCCGAACTAAGATGCAAGTGCCACAACACCAGTTACCTGCTCGACATGCCACTCAGGCACTCGACTGATGACAAAACATTTATTGTGGGAGTTCCGCAGGCTACGAAGACATTGTGTAGACATATCTGAAGCTGCACATAAGGACTTAAAAAGAAGGACAATACCCAATAACAACAGCCCACGCGACACTATAGTCCTTCACAACAGTCGACACTACAATTCACGTCTACAGTCTAATTCGACACTACAGTCCACGCGACACTTCACTCCTTGTCTGTCGTACTCACTTCGTCCCGTTCTAGCGCGGTTTGTTCCGTCGTAATGATGTACCAACCAGCCTAGACCAGCACACTCCGTCTTGGACTTCACACACCAGAAGCATGGATGGATCATTTTTGTGATTTCTCCCTTTCTCCTCTATTTACCCCATTTCCCTATATAGTCATTCAAGCCAGTAGTTTCTATGCAATGCAAATTTATCGGTGAATTGCAGTGCAAATGTAGGCAGCGACAGACAGTCAAGACGACAGACATGCGGCAACGTTTAACAAAAAGATATATTTTCGCCGACCCATGTTTATAGCCGTCAGTCACCACATTGAACATGCGCAATTCGCACCCTTTGGAATAAAGTTAACTCTTTGACAAGTGTACAGATGGTGTGCTGATACACACAGAGCCAAGTCGCGAAATCTTTTCAGCCTCAATTATTTCACGTGTTAGTGGATCACCGCTTCTGCTGGAAACAGTACACTGTGCAAACGACGGTGCAGTCACATGAACTGCAATGACATTCAAGCTTACCGTCACGCACGTTTTTCTTGACATTGTATGAGTGTTCTCTCAGCAGGTCATTGATACAGCGTCCCATTTG